>NC_053026.1:703724-759161 GCF_003073215.2 Triticum urartu
GCACCCCCCCTTGGCCCTCCTATATATAGTTGAGGAGAGGGAGGACTTCATACCTCAGCCTTTGGTGCTTCCCTCTCCCCTGTTACATCTCTCCCTCGTAGTACACGGCGAAGCCCTGCTACTGTGACGCCCTGCATCCACCACCACGCCGTCGTGTTGCTGGATCTTCATCAACCTCTCCTCCCCCTTGCTGGATCAAGAAAGGAGGAGACGTCATCCGTTCCGTACGTGTGTTGAACGCGGAGGTACCGTCCGTTCGGTGCTAGGATCTCCGGTGATTTGAATCACGTCGTGTTCGACTACATCAACCCCGTTCTTCGAACGCTTCCGCTCGCGATCTACAAAGGTATGTAGATGCATCTAATCACTCGTTGCTAGATGAACTCCTAGATGGATCTTGGTGAAACGAGTAGGAAATTTTTTGTTTTCTGCTACGTTCCCCAACAGTGGCATCATGAGCTAGGTCTATGCGTAGTTCTCTTGCGCGAGTAGAACACAATTTGTTGTGGGCGTAGATGTTGTCAATTTTCTTGCCGCTACTAGTCTTATCTTGATTCAACGGTATTGTGGGATGAAGCGGCCCGGACCAACCTTACATGTATGCATACGTGAGACCGGTTCCACCGACTAACATGCACAAGTTGCATAAGGTGGCTGGCGGGTGTCTGTCTCTCCTACTTTAGTTGGAGCAGATTCGATGAACAGGGTCCTTATGAAGGGTAAATAGAAGCTGACAAATCACGTTGTGGCTTTCACATAGGTAAGAAAACGTTCTTGTTAGAACCCTACTTCAGCCACGTAAAACCTGCAACAACAATTAGAGGACGTCTAACTTGTTTTTGCAGCAAGTGCTTTGTGATATGATATGGCCAAAGTTGTGATGAATGATGAATGATCTATATGTGATGTATGAGATGTTCATGCTATTGTACAAGGAATCACAACTTACATGTCGATGAGTATGACGGTGACAGGATGATCATGGAGCCCCAAGATGGAGATCAAAGGAGCTATGTGATATTGGCCATATCATGTCACTATTATTATTTGATTGCATGTGATGTTTATCATGTTTTGCATCTTGTTTACTTAGAACGACGGTAGTAAATAAGATGATCCCTTACAACAATTTCAAGAAGTGTTATCCCCTAACTGTGCACCGTTGCTACAGTTTGTCGTTTCGAAGCACGCCGTGATGATCGGGTGTGATAGATCCTTACGTTCACATACAACGGGTGTAAGACAGTTTTACACATGCAAAACACTTAGGGTTAACTTGACGAGCCTAGCATGTACAGACATGGCCTCAGAACACAGAAGACCGAAAGGTCGAGCATGAGTCGTATAGAAGATACGATCAACATGAAGATGTTCACCGATGTTGACTAGTCCGTCTCACGTGATGATCGGACACGGTCTAGTTAACTCAGATCATGTAATACTTAGATGACTAGAGGGATGTCTAATCTGAGTGGGAGTTCATTAATAATTTGATTAGATGAACTTAATTATCATGAACTTAGTCTAAAATCTTTACAATATGTCTTGTAGATCAAATGGCCAACGTTGTATTCAATTTCAACGCGTTCCTAGAGAAAACCAAGCTGAAAGACGATGGCAGCAACTATACGGACTGGGTCTGGAACCTGAGGATCATCCTCATAGATGCCAAGAAAGATTATGTCCTACAAGCACCGCTAGGTGATCCACCCGTCCCACAGAACCAAGACGCTATGAACGCTTGGCAGACACGTATTGATGACTACTCCCTCGTTCAGTGCGGCATGCTTTATAGCTTAGAGCCGGGGCTCCAAAAGCGTTTTGAGAGACATGGAGCATATGAGATGTTCGAAGAGCTGAAAATGGTTTTTCAAGCTCATGCCCGGATCGAGAGATATGAAGTCTCCGATAAGTTCTTCAGCTGTAAGATGGAGGAAAATAGTTCTGTCAGTGAGCACATACTCACTATGTCTGGGTTACATAACCGCTTGACTCAGCTGGGAGTTAATCTCCCGGATGACGCGGTCATTGACAGAATCCTCCAGTCGCTTCCACCAAGCTACAAGAGCTTTGTGATGAACTTCAATATGCAGGGGATGGTAAAGACCATTCCTGAAGTATTTGCTATGCTGAAATCAGCAGAGGTAGAAGTCAAGAAGGAACATCAAGTGTTGATGATGAATAAAACCACTAAGTTCAAGAAGGGCAAGGGTAAAAAGAACTTCAAGAAGGACGGCAAGGAAGTTGCTGCGCCCGGCAAGCAAGCTGTCGGGAAGAAGTCAAAGAATGGACCCAAGCCTGAGACAGGGTGCTTTTATTGCAAAGGGAAGGGTCACTGGAAGCGGAACTGCCCCAAATACTTAGCGGACAAGAAGGCCAGCAACACCAAAGGTATATTTGATATACATGTAATTGATGTGTACCTTACTAGTGCTCGTAGTAACTCCTGGGTATTTGATACCGGTGCCGTTGCTCATATTTGTAACTCACAACAGGAGCTGCGGAATAAACGGAGACTGGCGAAGGACGAGGTGACGATGCGCGTCGGGAATGGTTCCAAGGTCGATGTGATCGCCGTCGGCACGCTACCTCTACATTTACCTACGGGATTAGTTATAAACCTCAATAATTGTTATTTAGTGCCATGTTTGAGCATGAACATTGTATCAGGATCTCGTTTAATACGAGATGGCTACTCATTTAAATCCGAGAATAATGGTTGTTCTATTTATATGAGAGATATGTTTTATGGTCATGCTCCGATAGTCAATGGTTTATTCTTAATGAATCTCGAGCGTATTACTACACATATTCATAGTGTGAGTACCAAAAGATGTAAGGTTGATAATGATAGTCCCACATACTTGTGGCACTGCCGCCTTGGTCACATAGGTGTCAAACGCATGAAGAAGCTCCATGCAGATGGACTTTTAGAGTCTCTTGATTATGAATCATTTGACACGTGCGAACCATGCCTCATGGGAAAAATGACCAAGACTCCGTTCTCAGGAACAATGGAGCGAGCAACCAACTTATTGGAAATCATACATACTGATGTGTGCGGTCCAATGAGTGTTGAGGCTCGCGGTGGCTATCGTTATGTTCTCACCCTCACTGATGACTTGAGTAGATATGGGTATGTCTACTTAATGAAACACAAGTCTGAAACCTTTGAAAAGTTCAAGGAATTTCAGAGTGACGTTGAGAATCAACGTGACAGGAAAATCAAGTTTCTATGATCAGATCGTGGAGGAGAATACTTGAGTCACGAATTTGGCACACACTTAAGAAAATGTGGAATAGTTTCACAACTCACGCCGCCTGGAACACCTCAGTGTAATGGTGTGTCCGAACGTCGTAATCGCACTCTATTAGATATGGTACGATCTATGATGTCTCTTACCGATTTACCGCTATCTTTTTGGGGCTATGCTTTAGAGACTGCCGCATTCACTTTAAATAGGGCTCCGTCGAAATCCGTCGAGACGACACCGTATGAATTATGGTTTGGGAAGAAACCTAAGCTGTCGTTTCTAAAAGTTTGGGGATGCGATGCTTATGTCAAGAAACTTCAACCTGAAAAGCTCGAACCCAAGTCGGAAAAATGCGTCTTCATAGGATACCCTAAAGAAACTATTGGGTATACCTTCCACCTAAGATCCGAAGGCAAGATCTTTGTTGCCAAGAACGGAATCTTTCTGGAGAAAGAGTTTCTCTCGAAAGAAGTAAGTGGGAGGAAAGTAGAACTTGATGAAGTATTGCCTCTTGAACTGGTAAATGGCGCAACTCAAGAAAATGTTCCTGAGGTGCCTGCACCGACTAGAGAGGAAGTTATTCATGATGATCAAGATACTTCTGATCAAGCTCCTACTGAAATTCGAAGGTCCACAAGAACACGTTCCGCACCAGAGTGGTACGGCAACCCTGTCTTGGAAATCATGTTGTTAGACAACGGTGAACCTTCGAACTATGAAGAAGCGATGGCGGGACCGGATTCCGACAAATGGCTAGAAGCCATGAAATCCAAGATAGGATCCATGTATGAAAACGAAGTATGGACTTTGACTGACTTGCCCGTTGAACGGCGAGCCATAGAAAATAAATGGATCTTTAAGAAGAAGACAGACGCGGATGGTAATGTGACCATCTATAAAGCTCGGCTTGTCGCTAAGGGTTATCGACAAGTTCAAGGGGTTGACTACGATGAGACTTTCTCACCGGTAGCGAAGCTAAAGTCCGTCCGAATCATGTTAGCAATTGCCGCATTCTACGATTATGAAATATGGCAAATGGACGTCAAAACGGCATTCCTTAATGGTTTCCTTAAGGAAGAATTGTATATGATGCAGCCGGAAGGTTTTGTCGATCTTAAGAATGCTGACAAGGTGTGCAAGCTCCAACGCTCGATTTATGGGCTGGTGCAAGCATCTCGGAGATGGAACATTCGCTTTGATGAGATGATCAAAGCGTTTGGGTTTACGCAGACTTATGGAGAAGCCTGCGTTTACAAGAAAGTGAGTGGGAGCTCTGTAGCATTCCTCATACTATATGTAGATGACATACTTTTGATGGGAAATGATATAGAACTCTTGGACAGCATCAAGGCCTACTTGAATAAGAGTTTTTCAATGAAGGACCTTGGAGAAGCTGGTTATATATTAGGCATCAAGATCTATAGGGATAGATCGAGATGCCTCATAGGTCTTTCACAAAGCACGTACCTTGATAAGATTTTGAAGAAGTTCAAAATGGATCAGTCCAAGAAAGGGTTCTTGCCTGTTTTGCAAGGTATGAAATTGAGCTCGGCTCAATGCCCGACCACGGCAGAAGATATAGAAGATATGAGTGTCATCCCCTATGCCTCAGCCATAGGTTCTATTATGTATGCCATGCTGTGTACCAGACCTGATGTAAACCTTGCCGTAAGTTTGGTAGGATGGTACCAAAGTAATCCCGGCAAGGAACACTGGACAGCGGTCAAGAATATCCTGAAGTACCTGAAAAGGACTAAGGAAATGTTTCTCATTTATGGAGGTGACGAAGAGCTCGTCGTAAAGGGTTACGTCGACGCTAGCTTCGACACAGATCTGGATGACCCTAAGTCACAAACCGGATACGTGTATATGTTGAATGGTGGAGCAGTGAGCTGGTGCAGCTGCAAGCAGAGCGTCGTGGCGGGATCTACATGTGAAGCGGAGTACATGGCAGCCTCGGAGGCAGCACATGAAGCAATATGGGTGAAGGAGTTCATCCCCGACCTAGGAGTCATACCCAATGCGTCGGGGCCAATCAAACTCTTTTGTGACAACACTGGGGCTATTGCACTTGCCAAGGAGCCCAGGTTTCACAAGAAGACAAGGCACATCAAGCGTCGCTTCAACTCCATTCGTGAAAATGTTCAAGATGGAGACATAGAGATTTGTAAAGTACATACGGACCTGAATATAGCAGATCCGTTGAATAAACCTCTCCCTAGGGCAAAACATGATCAACACCAGAATTCCATGGGTGTTCGATTCATCACAATGTAACTAGATTATTGACTATAGTGCAAGTGGGAGACTGTTGGAAATATGCCCTAGAGGCAATAATAAAAGTATTATTATTATATTTCTTTGTTCATGATAATTGTCTTTATTCATGCTATAACTGTATTATCCGGAAATCGTAATACACGTGTGAATACATAGACCATAATATGTCCCTAGTAAGCCTCTAGTTGACTAGCTCGTTGATCAACAGATAGTCATGGTTTCCTCGCTATGGACATTGGATGTCATTGATAACGGGATCACATCATTAGGAGAATGATGTGATGGACAAGACCTAATCCTAAGCATAGCACAAGATCGTGTAGTTCGTTTGCTAGAGCTTTTCCAATGTCAAGTATCTTTTCCTTTGACCATGAGTTCGTGTAACTCCCGGATACCGTAAGAGTGCTTTGGGTGTATCAAACGTCACAACGTAACTGGGTGACTATAAAGGTGCACTACAGGTATTTCCGAAAGTGTCTGTTGGGTTGACACGGATCGAGACTGGGATTTGTCACTCCATATAACGGAGAGGTATCACTGGGCCCACTCGGTAATGGATCATCATAATGAGCTCAAAGTGACCAAGTGTCTGGTCACGGGATCATGCATTACGGTACGAGTAAAGTGACTTGCCAGTAACGAGACTGAACAAGGTATTGGGATACCGACGATCGAGTCTCGGGCAAGTAACATACCGATTGACAAAGGGAATTGTATACGGGGTTGTTTAATCCTCGACATCGTGGTTCATCCGATGAGATCATCGTGGAGCATGTGGGAGCCAACATGGGTATCCAGATCCCGCTGTTGGTTATTGACCGGAGAGTCGTCCCGGTCATGTCTGCATGTCTCCCGAACCCGTAGGGTCTACACACTTAAGGTTCGGTGATGCTAGGGTTGTGAAGATATGTATATGCAGTAACCCGAATATTGTTCGAAGTCCCGGATGAGATCCCGGACATCACGAGGAGTTCTGGAATGGTCCGGAGGTAAAGAATTATATATAGGAAGTGCTGTTTCGGCCATCGGGACAAGTTTCGGGGTTATCGATATTGTACCGGGACCATCGGAGGGGGTCCCGGGGGCCCACCGGGTGGGGCCACCTGTCCCGGGGGGCCACATGGGCTGTAGGGGGTGCGCCTTGGCCTAGATGGGCCAAGGGCACCAGCCCCAAAAGCCCATGCGCCTAGGGTTCCACTTAAGGGAAGAGTCCCAATGGTGGAAGGCACCTCTAGGTGCCTTGGGGGGGGGAGGGAAACCTCCCCTTGGCTGCCGCACCTAGGAGATTGGATCTCCTAGGCTAGCGCACCCCCCCTTGGCCCTCCTATATATAGTTGAGGAGAGGGAGGACTTCATACCTCAGCCTTTGGTGCTTCCCTCTCCCCTGTTACATCTCTCCCTCGTAGTACACGGCGAAGCCCTGCTACTGTGACGCCCTGCATCCACCACCACGCCGTCGTGGCTGCTGGATCTTCATCAACCTCTCCTTCCCCCTTGCTGGATCAAGAAAGGAGGAGACGTCATCCGTTCCGTACGTGTGTTGAACGCAGAGGTACCATCTGTTCAGTGCTAGGATCTCCGGTGATTTGAATCACGTCGCGTTCGACTACATCAACCCCGTTCTTCGAACGCTTCCGCTCGCGATCTACAAAGGTATGTAGATGCATCTAATCACTCGTTGCTAGATGAACTCCTAGATGGATCTTGGTGAAACGAGTAGGAAAATTTTTGTTTTCTGCTATGCCAAAAACGGAGCTACGGATGCGGAGATATAGCATGATGAAAAACGCCAATTATTAGGGTTTGGGACGAAAAAGTCAACCCCGATTCTCAGATCTGGATCCGGCACGCGGATCGAGGAGATCGCCGGATCCGAGCTCCTATTCGCCGGAACGTCGGGGTTCGCCGGAGTAAAGCCGGACTTGTGGCGGCGGAAGAAGGCGGCGCCGGCGCGGGCGGGCGCCCACCGGACGAGGCGGCGCGGGGCGGACCCGGGGCGGGCGGCGGAGACTGCCGGGGTCGTCGACGGCGGCGAGGGGTGTGGTGGCCGGCGCGGTGACACTGCGGCGGGGAAGAGAGGCGCGGGGCGGTGCGACTTGTTGGAAATATGCCCTAGAGGCAATAATAAATTGGTTATTATTATATTTCCTTGTTCATGATAATCGTTTATTATCCATGCTAGAATTGTATTAATAGGAAACTCAGATACATGTGTGGATACATAGACAACACCATGTCCCTAGTAAGCCTCTAGTTGACTAGCTCGTTGATCAATAGATGGTTACGGTTTCCTGACCATGGACATTGGATGTCATTGATAACGGGATCACATCATTAGGAGAATGATGTGATGGACAAGACCCAATCCTAAGCATAGCACTAGATCGTGTAGTTCGTATGCTAAAGCTTTTCTAATGTCAAGTATCATTTCCTTAGACCATGAGATTGTGCAACTCCCGGATACCGTAGGAGTGCTTTGGGTGTGCCAAACGTCACAACGTAACTGGGTGGCTATAAAGGTACACTACGGGTATCTCCGAAAGTGTCTGTTGGGTTGGCACGAATCGAGACTGGGATTTGTCACTCCGTGTGACGGAGAGTGTCTCTGGGCCCACTCGGTAGGACATCATCATAATGTGCACAATGTGATCAAGGAGTTGATCACGGGATGATGTGTTACGGAACGAGTAAAGAGACTTGCCGGTAACGAGATTGAACAAGGTATCGGGATACCGACGATCGAATCTCGGGCAATTATCGTACCGATAGACAAAGGGAATTGTATACGGGATTGATTAAGTCCTTGACATCGTGGTTCATCCGATGAGATCATCGTGGAACATGTGGGAGCCAACATGGGTATCCAGATCCCGCTGTTGGTTATTGACCGGAGAACGTCTCGGTCATGTCTGCATGGTTCCCGAACCCGTAGGGTCTACACACTTAAGGTTCGATGACGCTAGGGTTATAAAGGAAGTTTGTATGTGGTTACCGAATGTTGTTCGGAGTCCCGGATGAGATCCCGGATGTCACGAGGAGTTCCGGAATGGTCCGGAGGTAAAGATTTATATATGGGAAGTCCTGTGTTGGTCACCGGACAAGTTTCGGGTCACCGGTATTGTACGGGACCACCGGAGGGTCCCGGGGGTCCACCGGGTGGGGGCCACCTGCCCCGGGGGGCCACATGGGCTGTAGGGGTGTGCGCCTTGGCCTATATGGGCCAAGGGCACCAGCCCCAAGAGGCCCATGCGCCAAGAGATAAGGAAAGGAAGAGTCCTAAAGGGGGAAGGCACCTCCTAGGTGCCTTGGGGAGGAGGGACTCCTCCCTGGCCGCACCCTTCCTTGGAGGAAGGGCCAAGGCTGCGCCCCCCTCTCTCCCTTGCCCCTATATATATGTGGGGGGTGGGAGGGCAGCCATACCAATGTTCTGGTGCAGCCCTCCCCTTCTCCCAAGTACTTCTCCTCTCCCGTGGTGCTTGGCGAAGCCCTGCAGGATTGCCACGCTCCTCCACCACCACCACGCCATTGTGCTGCTGCTGGATGGAGTCTTCCTCAACCTCTCCCTCTCTCCTTGCTGGATCAAGGCGTGGGAGACATCGTCGGGCTGTACGTGTGTTGAACGCGGAGGTGCCGTCCGTTCGGCACTAGGATCATCGATGATTTGGATCACGACGAGTACGACTCCATCAACCTCGTTCTCTTGAACGCTTCCGCTTAGCGATCTACAAGGGTATGTAGATACGCTCTCCTTCCCCTCGTTGCTGGTCTCTCCATAGATAGATCTTGGTGACACGTAGGAAAATTTTGAATTATTGCTACGTTCCCCAACAGTGGCATCATGAGCTAGGTCTATGCGTAGTTTCTATGCACGAGTAGAACACAAAGTAGTTGTGGGCGTTGATTTTGTTCAATATGCTTACCGTTACTAGTCCAATCTTGATTCGGTGGCATTGTGGGATGAAGCGGCCCGGACCGACCTTACACGTACTCTTACGTGAGACTGGTTCCACCGACTGACATGCACTAGTTGCATAAGGTGGCTAGCGGGTGTCTGTCTCTCCCACTTTAGTCGGATCGGATTCGATGAAAAGGGTCCTTATGAAGGGTAAATAGCAATTGGCATATCACGTTGTGGTTTTTGCGTAGGTAAGAAACGTTCTTGCTAGAAACCCATAGCAGCCACGTAAAACATGCAAACAACAATTAGAGGACGTCTAACTTGTTTTTGCAGGGTATGCTATGTGATGTGATATGGCCAAAAGGATGTGATGAATGATATATGTGATGTATGAGATTGATCATGTTCTTGTAATAGGAATCACGACTTGCATGTCGATGAGTATGACAACCGGCAGGAGCCATAGGAGTTGTCTTAATTTATTTATGACCTGCGTGTCAACATAAACGTCATGTAATTACTGTACTTTATTGCTAACCGTTAGATGTAGAAGTTGAAGTAATAGTTGGCGAGACAACTTCAAGAAGACACAATGATGGAGATCATGGTGTCATGCCGGTGACAAGATGATCATGGAGCCCCAAGATGGAGATCAAAGGAGCTATATGATATTGGCCATATCATGTCACTATTATTTGATTGCATGTGATGTTTATCATGTTTATGCATCTTGTTTACTTAGAATGACGGTAATAAATAAGATGATCCCTCATAATAATTTCAAGAAAGTGTTCCCCCTAACTGTGCACCGTTGCGACAATTCGTTGTTTCGAAGCACCACGTGATGATCGGGTGTTAGATTCTAACGTTCACATACAACGGGTGTAAGACAGATTTACACACGCGAAACACTTAGGTTGACTTGAAGAGCCTAGCATGTGTATAGACATGGCCTCGGAACACAGAAGACCGAAAGGTCGAGCATGAGTCGTATGGTAGATACGATCAACATGAAGATGTTCACCGATGTTGACTAGTCCGTCTCACGTGATGATCGGACACGGCCTAGTTGACTCGGATCATGTAATCACTTAGATGACTAGAGGGATGTCTATCTGAGTGGAAGTTCATAAGATGAACTTAATTATCCTGAACATAGTCAAAAGATCTTTGCAAATTATGTCGTAGCTCGCGCTTCAGTTCTACTATTTAGATATGTTCCTAGAGAAAATTTAGTTGAAAGTTGATAGTAGCAATTATGCGGACTAGGTCCGTAAACCGAGGATTGTCCTCATTGCTTCATAGAAGGCTTATGTCCTTAATGCACCGCTCAGTGTGCTGAACCTCGAACGTCGTCTGTGGATGTTGCGAACATTTGACATACACATTTTGATAACTACGTGATAGTTCAGTTAAACGGTTTAGAGTTAACGCACCGAAGACGGTTTTTGAAACGTCGCGAAACATATGAGATGTTTCGAGGGCTGAAATTGGAATTTCAGGCTCGTGCCCACGTCAAGAGGTATAAGACCTCCGACGATTTTCTTAGCCTGCAAACTAAGGGAGAAAAGCTCAATTGTTGAGCTTGTGCTCAGATTGTCTGAGTACATCAATCATTTGAATCGAGTGGGAGTTGATCTTCCAGATGAGACAGTGATGTTTCTCCAAAGTCATTGCCACCAAGCTGCTAGAGCTTCGTGATGAACTATAATATATCAGGGACATATATGATGATCCTTGAGATATTTGCGATGTTTGACACCAAAGTAGAAATCAAGAAGGAGCATCAATTGTTGATGGTTGGTGAAACCACTAGTTTCAAGAAGGGCAAGGGCAAGAAGGGATACTTCATGAAACGGCAATTCAGCTGCTGCTCTGGTGAAGAAACCCAAGGTTGAACCCAAACCCGAGACTAAGTGCTTCTGTAATAAGGGGAACAGCCACTGGAGCAGAATTACCCTAGATACTTGGTAGATTAGAAGGCTGGCAAGGTCGATAGAAGTATATTGGATATACATTGTGTTGATGTGTACTTTACTAGTACTCCTAGTAGCACCAGGGTATTAGATACCGGTTCGGTTGCTAAGTGTTAGTAACTCGAAATAAAAGCTACGGAATAAACGGAGACTAGCTAAAGGTGAGCTGACGATATGTGTTGGAAGTGTTTCCAATGTTGATATGATCAAGCATCGCACGCTCCCTCTACCATCGAGATTGGTGTTAAACCTAAATAATTGTTATTTCGTGTTTGCATTGAGCATAGAAATGATTGGATTACGTCTATCGCAATACGGTTATTCATTTAAGGAGAATAATGGTTACTCTGTTTATTTGAATAATACCTTCGATGGTCTTACACCTAAAATGAATGGTTTATTGAATCCCGATCATAGTGATACACATTTTCATGCCAAAGGTATAAGATAGTAATGATAGTACCACACAAATGTGGCACTGCCACATAAGTCATATCGGTATAAAACGCATGAAGAAGCTCCATGTTGATGGATCTTTGGGCTCACTCGTTTTTGAAAAGTTTGAGACATGCGAACCATGTCTATTGGTATATATGCATGAAGAAACTCCATGCAAATGGACCATTTGGACTCACTTGATTTTGAATCACTTGAGACATGCAAATCATACCACATGGGCAAGATGACTGAAAGCCTCGTTTTCAGTAAAATGGAACTAGAAAGCAACTTGTTGGAAGTAATACATTTTGATGTGTGCAGTCCAATGAGTGCTGAGGCATGTAGTGGATATCGTTATGTTCTTACTTCACAGATGATTTGAGTAGATGTTGAGTATATTTACTTGATGAATCACGAGTCAGAATTATTGAAAGGTTCAAGTAATTTCAGTGTGAAGTTGGAAGATCGTCGTGACAAGAGGATAAAAGATCTATGATATGATCATAGAGATGAATATCTGAATTACGAGTTTGGCACATAATTAAGACATTGTGGAAATTGTTTCACAACTAATACAGCCTGGAACACCATAGTGTGATGGTGTGTCCGAACATCATAACTGCACCCTATTGGATATGATACATACCATGATGTCTCTTATCAAATTACCACGATAGTTTATGGGTTAGGCATTAGAGACAACCGCATTCACTTTAAATAGGGCACCACGTAATTCCGATGAGATGACACCGTATGAACTGTGGTTTAGAGAAACCTAAGCTGTCATTTCTTAAAAGTTTGGGGCTATGACGCTTATGTGAAAAAGTTTCAGGCTGATAAGCTCAAACCCAAAGCGGATAAATGCATCTTCATAGGGCACCCAAAACAATTGGGTATACCTCCTGTCTCAGATCCGAAAGCAATAAAGGATTGTTTCTAGAATCGGGTCCTTTCTCGATGAAAAGTTTCTCTCGAAAGAATCAAGTGGGAGGATGGTGGAGACTTGATGAGGTTATTAAACCGTCTCTTCAACTAGTGTGTGGCAGGGCACAGGAAGTTGTTCCTGTGGCACCTACACCAATTGAAGTGGAAGCTTATGATAGTGATCATGAAACTTCAGATCAAGTCACTATCAAACCTTGTAGGATGACAAGGATGCGTACTACTTCAGAGTGGTACGTAATCCTGTCTTGGAAGTCATGTTGCTAGACAACAATGAACCTACGAGCTATGGAGAAGCGGTGGTGGGCCTGGATTCCGATAAATGTCTCGAGGCCATATAATCCGAGAGAGGATCCATATATGAAAACAAAGTGTAGATTTTGGAAGAACTACTTGATGGTCGTAAGGCTGTTAAGTACATATGGATTTTAAAAGGAAGACGGACAATGATGGTAAGTATCACCATTAAGAAAGCTCGACTTGTCGTTAAGTTTTCCGACAAGTTCAAGGAGTTGACTAGATGAGACTTTCTCACTCGTAGCGGTGCTAAGAGTCTGTTGGAATTATATTAGTGATTACTGCATTATTTATGAAATCTTGCAGATAGGATGTCAAAACATTGTTTCCTCGACGTTTTTTTTGAGGAAAGGTTGTATGTGATACAAACCGGAAGGTTTTGTCAATCCTGAAAGATGCTAATAAGTATGCAAAGCTCCAGCAATCCTTCTAAGGACTGGAGTAAGCATCTCAGAGTTGGAATGTACGCTTTGATGTGATGATCAAAGATTTTGGGTTTATACAAAGTTTATGAGAAACTTGTATTTCCAAAGAAGTGAGTGGGAGCACTATAGAATTTCTGATGAGTATATGTTTTTGACATATTGTTGATCAGAAATGACGTAGAATTTCTGGAAAGCATATAGGGTTATTTGGAAAGTGTTTTTCAATGGAAAGCCTGGATTAAGCTACTTGAACATTGAGCATCAAGATCTATAAGGATAGATCAAAACGCTTAATGGTACTTTCAAATGAGCACATACCTTGACATGATCTTGAAGGTGTTCAAGATGGATCAGTCAAAGAAGGAGTTCTTGCCTGAGTTGTAAGGTATGAAGTTAAGACTTAAAGCTCGATCACGGCAGAAGAAAGAGGAAGGACGAAGGTCATCCCCTATGTTTTTGTCATAGGCTCTATACGTTATGCCATGCTGTGTACTGCACCTGCAGTGTGCCTTGCCATGAGTCAGTCAAGGGGTACAAGAGTGATCCAAGAATGGATCACAGGACAGCGGTCAAAGTTATCCTTAGTAACTAGTGGACTAAGGAATTTTCTCGATTATGGAGGTGGTAAAAGAGTTCAACGTAAAGAGTTACGTCGATGCAAGCTTAACACTTATCCGGATAGCTCTGAGTAGAGATACCGGATATGTATAATGGAGCAACAATTTAGAATAGCTCCAAGTAGAACAGTTATTTGGAATAGCTCCAAATAGAGCGTGGTAGTGCATCTAGTGTAGAGGAAAGTGGCAACAATTAGCAGATTAGCTCAAGTAGAAAGGAGTTAATATCAGATTGGAGAACCTAGCTCATCGAAAATTATGCACATGCGTGCTTCATGCTAGTATCTAAGGAGATGAGGCATAGTCAGATTTGAGTTGTAATCAGCAACACGCATCGGATCTTGAAAGCGGTTCAGATTACGAGTTGAGCAATTCTAGGACCTTCTATCTCTCACCACATGTTACATGAGTCATCACCCCAGCTTGATGGGCAGATCTCCATCACCGGGATGATTGATTGAAGTTTCTACATCATGGTAAATGTGATTATCTCGATTATTCGTATACATCTAGTAAACTTTTGAGGTGGTTTAGTCAGACATGACGGAAAGGATAAATGAGCCTCTGGGAGGAGCATGATAGATATGATAAGCACACGCTTATTATTTCTGAAGAGGGAACTAGAATGTAGGGTATTCTCTGCTCTGACCCTCTACAGTGCGAAGTTATGGGAGAGAAGCATTGTTTGAAGAAGGAAATATATAGCTCGCTCACCTAAGAGGCGCAAAGATAAATAAAAGTAAAATTTGATATATTGGTATAGAAAGGTGGATTTCTCAAATTGTTCTCCATTTTTTTGTGATAAGGAATCATGTTGTATTATTCCATAATGCTCTTAATGTAATAGAGTGAAGATAAGGAGAACCCTCCAGATAGAGGTGGTGTAGGATAGACACATGAGATTTAGACAAGTCCATGCCATCTATGCTCTATGTAATGCCCTCTTAGTTATATCCAGACTCGTTCGCATAATATGATCAATTTCAGCGTTCAGGTAGAATGGTTACTATACTGTTTCCTGACCATGGGACATTGGAATGTCAATTGATAAGCTTGGATAGATTTGGTATGATCACGATGTGGTAACTTAGGCAGAGAGGATGTGCTGTGTGTGGTGAAAATCAGGAACCTCTCACTCCTTATGGAGCACTAGCATACGCCAACTTCATAGATTAATCGCTTTATTGGCAAGCATTGTCAGCTCTAGCGAGTCATATGCAAAGCTTTCATACGTATTTATGAGCAGAGGTATACCTCTAATCAGAATCTTATAGGAACATTGATCACCAAATAGTCCTTAGAGGATTTGCGTAATGCAACCCAGCGCACTACAGCGTTAGAGGACCTCTGTCTTGCGTGTGCACTCAAACGTCACACTAAGCAACCACGTAACATGACTACCTTATTAGGTGTGGTCCTAATAAGGGAGGTTTGCCGTCATAAGCGCGGCTATACATAATGTTGACGGAGAAGTTGCCTTGTCATGTTGGGGCGACGTTCAATGTATATGGCCACGAATCGAGACTAAGGAGGGAGAGACAACGGAGATTTTTACTAGTCATCTCTCGTGCAGTTGTACCAAGAAGAGATGTGTTCTCGGGGACCGGCACACTCGTAGTATACAAATCAATAATTCACTAGATAATAGAAGCTGTCTACACACTAGTGGATTCCTCAGAGAATGGAATGAATGGGGATAGGAATGGTGTTATACGGAACGAGTAAAGAGACTTGCACCGATAACAAAGGCATATTCATGAGGATGTGAATCAAAGGTATCGGGGATACGCGACGATTCGATATGCTGTGACCAAGAGTTGATCACAGTATGTGTTACCGTAGGAACGGTAAAACTTGCCGGTAACGAGATTGAACAAGGTATTGGATACCGACGATCGAATCTCGGGCAAGTAACATACCGATAGACAAAGGGAATTGTATACGGGATTGATTAAGTCCTTGACATCGTGGTTCATCCGATGAGATCATCGTGGAACATGTGGGAGCCCAACATGGGTATCCAGATCCCGCTGTTGGTTATTGACCGGAGAACGTCTCGGTCATGTCTGCATGTCTCCCGAACCCGTAGGGTCTGCACACTTAAGGTTTGATGATGCTAGGGTTATAAAGGAAGTTTGTATGTGGTTACCGAATGTTTTTCGGAGTCCCGGATGAGATCCCGGACGTCACGAGGAGTTCCGGAATGGTCCGGAGGTAAAGATTTATATATGGGAAATCCTGTTTTGGTCACCGGACAAGTTTCGGGGTCACCGGTATTGTACCGGGACCACCGGAAGGGTCCCGGGGGTCCACCGGGTGGGGCCACCTACCCCGGGGGGCCACATGGGCTGTAGGGGTGTGCGCCTTGGCCTATATGGGCCAAGGGCACTAGCCCCAAGAGGCCCATGCGCCAAGACATAAGGAAAGGAAGAGTCCTAAAGGGGGAAGGCACCTCCTAGGTGCCTTGGGGAGGAGGGACTCCTCCCTGGCCGCACCCTTCCTTGGAGGAAGGGCCAAGGCTGCGCCCCCCCTCTCTCCCTTGCCCCTATATATATGTGGGGGGTGGGAGGGCAGCCATACCAATGTTCTGGTGCAGCCCTCCCCTTCTCCCAAGTACTTCTCCTCTCCCGTGGTGCTTGGCGAAGCCCTGCAGGATTGCCACGCTCCTCCACCACCACCACGCCATTGTGCTGCTGTTGGATGGAGTCTTCCTCAACCTCTCCCTCTCTCCTTGCTGGATCAAGGCGTGGGAGACATCGTCGGGCTGTACGTGTGTTGAATGCGGAGGTGCCGTCCATTCGGCACTAGGATCATCGGTGATTTGGATCACGACGAGTACGACTCCATCAACCCCATTCTCTTGAACGCTTCCGCTTAGCGATCTACAAGGGTATGTAGATACGCTCTCCTTCCCCTCGTTGATGGTCTCTCCATAGATAGATCTTGGTGACACGTAGGAAATTTTTGAATTATTGCTACGTTCCCCAACACGGCTCTCCCAGGCGGCGGGGCGGCGAGAAGCCCGGTCGGGCGGCAGGGAGGGCCGGCCGCGGGCTTCCGCGGGCCGCGGCGGCGGAGATCGGTGGGATGTCACGTGGCAGGTGGCGACTGGTTGGCGGCGGTGGGCGGACGTGTCCGGCCCAATTCGGATACGTCCGGCGGCGAGGAGAGCTGATTCTAGGGTTTCGGGGGAGAAGGAGATCCGGATTTCGGAGGTGGTCTTTATATAGGCATAGGAGGAGCTAGGAGAGTCCAAATGAGGTGCGGTTTTCAGCCACGCGATCGTGATCGAACGCTCTAGATGATGGAGAGGGTTTTGGTGGGTTTTGGGCCAAAGTGGAGGGGTGTTGGGCTGCAACACACACGAGGCCTTTTCGGTCCCTCGGTTAACCGTTGGAGCATCAAACGAAGTCTAAATGGTACGAAACTTGACAGGCGGTCTACCGGTAGTAAACCAAGGCCGCTTGGCAAGTCTCGGTCCAATCCGGAAATGTTTAATCCCCACACACGAAAGAAAGGTAGAAATGACCACCGGAGGAGAACGAAGCGCCGGAATGCAAAACGGACAACGGGGAAAATGCTCGAATGCATGAGATGAACACGTATGCAAATGCAATGCACATGATGACATGATATGAGATGCATGAAAACGATAACAACACACGGAGACAAAGACCCGAACCCGAGAAAATAAAATAACTTAACGCCGGAAACGGCAAGAGTTGGAATACATATTGGGTAAGTTACATCCGGGGTGTTACATTCTTATTGATATTTCTCTCAATATTGTGTTATCCCTTGTCATTAGCTTTCCAACAAACTTGGTTTCGTTGAATTCAGAGCTCGTATGCGAAAGTTGTGGCTGTTTTGATATTGCCTGTTTTTCACAGAGAGGTTGTACCGCCCCATGGAGAGGTTGTACCGCTTGACCGGTACAACCGGTGTTTGGAGCGGTTGTACCGCTCCAGAATTGGTCTGGAGGTTGTACCGGTCATGTACCACTCTACCACCGGACTGGTCTCTGTTGTGGTGCGGTTGTTGGGCGGTTGTGGGCCGGTTGTACTGCTTATTGCCTGTTACCGGTTGTACCGGTGCTCATATAGGTTGTACCGCTCCTATGTTGTTCTGTACATAATGGGCAGATTCGTGGGGACCTATTTAAGGGGGTCTTCTTCCCCAATGGTTCCCCATCTCTTGAGCTTGTTTTTGCCCCCATTGTTGACCTTCTTTGAGCTTGCTAACTCTCACTCCCTCCATGGATTCTTGCTAGTTTTTGAGGGAAAAGAGAGAGGAGATCTAGATCCACATTTCCACCAATCACTTTCTCCTCTATGTGAGGGGAACCCCTTGGATCTAGATCTTGGAGTTCTTGGTGTTCTCCGTCTTGTTCTTCCTCTCATTTCCCTCCCTAGCATTAGTTGCTCCGGTGGGATTTGAGAGAGAAGGACTTGGGCACTCTGTGTGCCCTTGCCATTGCATTTGGTGCATCGGTTTGAGTTCTCCATGGTGATACATGGAAGTGAAGTTTGAGAAGCTTATTACTCTTGGGTGTTTGGGCACCCTAGATCTTGTTCCTCTTGGGTGCCTTGGCGCCCTAGACGGTTGGTGTTGTTCGGAGCTCAATCATTGTGGTGTAAAGCTCCGGGCAAGCGTCGGGGTCTCCAATTAGGTTGTGGAGATCGCCCCGAGCAATTTGACGGGTACCGGTGACCGCCCCCAAGGGTTGCCAAAGTGTACGGGTTCGGTGACCGCCCCCAAGGGTTGCCATTTGTACGGGTTCGGTGACCGCCCTCAAGGGTCCCTTAGTGGAATCACGGCATCTTGCATTGTGCGAGGGCGTGAGGAGATTATGGTGGCCCTAGTGGCTTCTTGGGGAGCATTGTGCCTCCACACCGCTCCAAATGGAGATTAACATCCGCAAGGGTGTGAACTTCGGGATACATCATCGTCTCCGCGTGCCTCGGTTATCTCTTACCCGAGCTCTTTACTTATGCACTTTACTTTGTGATAGCCATATTGTTTCTTGTCATATATCTTGCTATCACATAGTTGCTTATCTTGCTTAGCATAAGTTGTTGGTGCACATAGGTGAGCCTAGTTGTTTTAGGTTTTGTGCTTGACAAATTAACCGCTAGGTTTATTCCGCATTTGTTCAAGCCTAAATCGTAATTATTTTAAAACGCCTATTCACCCCCCCCTCTAGGCGACATCCACGATCTTTCACACATCTCCTCAATAAGTCTCGTGGATTTATTGAGGACATGGTAAGCATGAGAGTTTGCAGCATAACCAACAAATATGCCCTCATAAGCTCTAGCCTCAAATTTAGACAACCGAACACCTTTCTTGAGAATGAAACACTTACACCCGAACACCCGAAAGTACTTGAAGTTGGGCTTGTTACCGGTGAGTATCTCATATGGAGTCTTGTTCAAGCCCTTGCGGAGGTAGAGCTGATTGGATGAATGACATGCGGTGTTAATGGCTTCGGCCCAAAAGTTGTACGGAGACTTGAACTCCGCCATCATGGTCCTTGCCGCATCCATCAATGTCTGGTTCTTCCTCTCCGCAACACCATTTTGTTGAGGGGTGTAGGGTGCGGAATATTGATGCTTGATCCCCTCATCACTAAGAAACTCATCCAAGGTGTAGTTCTTGAACTCGGTGCCGTTGTCACTTCTTATTGTCAAGATCTTTGCATTGTGTTGACGTTGTGCTTCATTTGCAAAGTCAATGACGGTTTGTTGGGTCCCGCTCTTCCTCTTGAAGAAATACACCCAAGTATATCTTGAGTAGTCATCCACAATCACCAAGCAATACTTCCTATCCCCAAGACTATCAAAGGATGGAGTCCCAAAGAGATCCAAGTGAAGGAGCTCCAAAGGCCTCTTTGAGTAAATGATAGTCGTGGGAGGGTGAGCCTTCTCATGTAGCTTTCCTTCGATACAAGCACTGCAAGCACGATCTTTAGCAAAACTAACATTCGTTAGTCCACGGACATGGTCCCCCTTGAGAAGACTCTGCAAAGATCTCATATTGACATGGGCTAAACGGCGATTCCAAAGCCATCCCACATCAACTTTAGCCATTAGGCATGTCGCGAGTTTTAGTGGGTCGCTCCGAAAATTTAATCACATATAGACCGTTCTCGACATGCCCGATAAAGGCTACTTTAAGAGTCTTGCTCCACAAGAGGGCCACGGTATCGATATCAAAGAAAGTGGCAAAGCCCATGATTGCAAGTTGACGAACGGAAAGTAAATTGTATGCAAGGGACTCAACAAGCATGACCTTCTCGATCGTGAGATCATGAGAGATGACTACCTTGCCAAGTCTCAATACCTTAGAAGATGAGGCGTCACCCCACTCGACATTGCTGGGCATAGATGGAATCTCGTGCACGTCCACCACCAAGTCCTTGCTTTCGGTCATATGATTTGTAGCTCCACTATTGAGCAACCATGATCCCCCACTGGAAGCAAACACCTACAAGAGATCAATGCTTGGTTTTAGGTACCCATTTTGTAATGGGTCCTTTGATGTTAGTAACAAGGGTCTTAGGAACCCAAATAGACCATTGAATGTACTCATGAGGAGAACCAACAAATTTAGCATAGACATGCCCATCACTAGCATGACATAACACATAAGAAGGATTAAAGTCGTCAGCTTTGTTGGGAGGGGTGGCATTGCCCTTTTTGCCACCGCCACCCTTCGCATTGTTCTTCTTCTCCTTGGAAGCACTCTCTCCCTCATTCACAAAAGTTTGCTTGAGAGGAGGAGGTCGTTTGGTCTTGTTATCTTCTTCTTGTTCTTGGGGTTGGGCACGAACAATCCCTCTTGGCACAACTCCTTTTGATTTCCAAAAGGTCGTTTAGGTTCTTCTCCCCTTGTATGCATGACAAGACCTTTCTCAAGGTGCTTCCTTCAACTTAAACATTCTCCCTCAATAAGATGCACATGCTCACAATAAGGGTTTGTAGCATTGCATTATCATTAACTAGCATTATGAGGGAAATGTGGCTTTCTCTTGGTTAGCTTTACTTGGAGTTGATCATGAGTCTCTTTGAGGCTAGCATGAGCACTGTCGGTGTCAAAACCGGCGGATCTCGGGTAGGGGGTCCCGAACTGTGCGTCCAAGGCGGATGGTAACAAGAGGCAGGGAACATGATGTTTTACCCAGGTTCGGGCCCTCTTGATGGAGGTAAAACCCTATGTCCTGCTTGATTAATATTGATGATATGGGTAGTACAAGAGTAGATCTACCACGAGATCAGAGAGGCTAAACCCTAAAAGCTAGCCTTTGGTATGATTGTATGTTATTGTGTCCTACGGACTAAAACCCTCTGGTTTATATAGACACAGGAGAGGGCTAGGGTTACACAAGGTCGGTTACAAAGGAGGAGATATACATATCCGTATTGCCTAGCTTGCCTTCCACGCCAAGTAGAGTCCCATCCGGACACGAGACGAAGTCTTCAATCTTGTATCTTCATAGTCCAACAGTCCGGCCAATGGATATAGTCCGGCTGTCCGGAGACCCCCTAATCCAGGACTCCCTCAGTAGCCCCTGAACCAGGCTTCAATGACGATGAGTCCGGCGTGCAGTATTGTCTTCGGCATTGCAAGGCGGGTTCCTCCTTCGAATACACCACGAAAGAATTTGAATACAAGGATAGTGTCCGACCCTGCAAAATAATTTCCACATACCACCGTAGAGAGAATAATATTTCCACAAATCCAATTTGCTGACTTTTTTTTGCAACACGACATTATGCCATGGCCCGGTGATTATTCGAACCGTTTCCTTTAACTAGCCCCGCACATAACGCGAGGCAGTTTTTTGACACGTCTTGTCAAAGCAGAGATCATGTTCCCCTTAATTACGGGATTCTCATCAATACGGTCGTGGGTAACCCAACCGTGTCTAGGACTCCTAGATTATAGGCAAGTCCCAAACGGCTACGGAGAGGACGCTTGATATTCACCCTCTTTATAAAGGGACAAGGCTTTTACTTTTTTCCCTCCCGTGCTCAATCGAATCCTTCCCCCGCCTCGAGTTCTAACACCCAAAGCCCAGGTCAGGTGCTTCGGACCTTCAATCATGTCCGGATCTAGCCTTCAAGGCCGGTGGATGCCCTCCTCCGTTACGGAAGAGGATATCAAGAAGTTGAGGGAGGCCAGATACCTGACCGCCGAGGTTTCGCATCGGCTGCCTGCCCGAGGGCAGGTCGTCCCTACTCCCGAACCCAACGAGAATGTTGTGTTCATCTCCCACTTCCTCCGAGGTCTAGGCCTCACTCTGGATCCCTTCGTTAGGGGTTTGATGTTCTATTACGGGCTAGATTTCCATGATCTAGCCCCGGACTCCTTTCTCCACATCTCGGCATTATTGTCGTGTGTGAGGCCTTCCTCCGCATTACCCCTCACTTTGGCCTGTGGCTCAAGACCTTTGACGTGAAGCCGAAGATGGTCGAGGGGCAGTATGCAGTGCGGAGGCGCATTAATAAGCAAGATAGCAGGAGCTCCGTGGCCAAAAGGTTCCTTTCCAGAGGTGTCGGATTATGGCAACAGGAGTGGTTTTACATCACAGCTCCCAGAAGTGCCAAGTGGGTGGCTGCCCCTGCTTTCCGCTCGGGCCCTCCACCACAACTGATGTCATGGATTAGCAGAGGACTGAGCTGGGGTCCAGCCAAGGACGTGCCTATACTGCAGAGCCGCATTCAAGATCTCTTCGAAGGAGATTTCAGTCTGGTTACGGTGGTGCAAGTCATGCTGGTTCGTCGAGTCCAGCCTTGCAAACGCCGGCCCCTCCGCATGTGGGAGTTCAACCCAGAAGGGCCGCACACTATTCAGAATTTCCTCGGCCTGACGCACGAGGAGATGTACAAATCATTCTTCAGACCCAAAATAGAGTGTCCGGATACTACCAAGGACGTGGGCCTGAGCAGCAACCGTACCGCCGACCAAGTAAGTAATCCTTTAGCCGAACACACCGTCTTTCATTTACCATGACGTCATTATGAGAAATCGCTCTTTGACCAGGACTGGCTAACAAGGGCGAAGATGATTCGGTGTTCGGCCCTCCTTCCTGAGGGTTTGGAGAATCCGGTACTGGAAAAGATGCTCGAGCTAGCACCTTGCCCGGAGCCCTCAAAGAAGATAAAGGGGGGAATAATGAGGTCGAAAGCGGGCCCCATGACTACCAATTCCAACCGAGGGAATGAGCGCCTTCATGAAGGAGGATAACCAAGGGGAAGAATCTGACCTTCTCTCGCTTCGGGGAAGGAAGAGGACTGCCTCTGAAGATCCGGAAACCGAGGCTTCCAAACGGGAGAAGAAGTCTCCACCAGAGGGTCCTGCCTTGGAGGGTGCTTTTGCCGCACAAAGTCCGCACGAGGATCAGCCCTCCAACGAGCTGTAAGTAATCAAAAAGTATTTTAATAGTGGAGATATACTACCTTACCTCTGAGGAAAATAACCGAAGCGTTTATCTTGCAGTTCGGATCTTAGCCCCTCTCAGCAGAGCTCGTCTTCGGGGGATCTTCTTTCGGAGATGATGGAGGGCGAAACGCCTCCCCTGGACTCCCCCGCTCAAGAAGCGGGCGACCTTGAAGTGTCGTCACGGAGGGCCTCTCCGGATCCGGTGAGGCCAGAAGATAATCCTATAGTCACCCGAAGTCCCCAGCGTCCAGCTCTTGAAGAGAGCAAACAAAAGAGTCCGGCACCGTCTGGTATGCGGTCGGACGCACTGAGGGGAGCTGTTGGAGCGAGCGGCCATCTTAGAAGAACACCATACGTTGATGGGTATAGTGATGGAAAGAATTTCGTCCGCCGAAAGCGGATTGCATGAAGCTTTTATGAGTCTACTAACGGGCTTTGAGGTACGTGAAATGATATACTTTTTGATAGTACCACACATTTTGAGGTGTGCCCTGTGTAGATGGTAGCCCCTGAGACTCTGGTTGTCGTCGAGAACGGCGGCGAACAGAGGAGCGGAGGCCCAGGGAATAACCAAACTGCCTTTATGTGCAGGTGGTGGAAGCTCCGGTGGCTAGCCGGACTAATGAGTTTGCCGAGCTAAAGCGGCAACTGGATGCGGCAGATGCCGACATCGAGCTTGTTAACAAGCGGCTTGATGAGGCACAGGGTAAGTAATGTTTTCTGGTGAATGTCACATAGTAAGAGCAGCGTAACACCAATATCTTTAATATGTTTGTGACTGCAGATGGAGCTGCCACCGTGGAGACTCTTCGGGCGGAACTTGCCCGAGCCAAGGAACAAGCAAGAATTAGTAAGGCGGCCACTTTAAAGGCGGCCGAAGAGTTAAGATCCGAAAAGGCTGCACATTGTGAGAGCAAAGATAAAATGGCCAAGATAGCTATGAAGTTAAAAGACACTGCCGACCGCTGCCAGCTCCTTGAAGAAGAAAACCGAGCGAAGGCGATGGACCTTAAAAAGGCCGCGGTGGCGACCAAAGACACCCGCTCTGCTATGAGGGCAAAGAAGGAAGAGCTGCGTGAAGTCGGGGATATTGCGGCTGGGAAGCCCTTTTTGCTGCGGAGGAAGTTCAGAGATCCGTGTTATGCCCCTCTAGATCGGTTGTGGAGTTCGGCAGACGCATATATGGACTTGGCGGCGAGCGCTGTCGATGCGGCGAATACTTCCGAGATCAAACAGATCGTGAAGTGGACAAGCTGTTCTGGTCGCAGTTTAACGTTCCAGAGCGTCCGCTTCCATTGACTGATCAGCTAGCCGAATGGGCCGAACTCAATAGGTTGTCCGGACTCGCCATGAGGTCGTCGTAGATCATCTGTGGCCGGAAAAACCGAAGCCGAACAGCTATTTAGTGCAGCAGTTCCTTGGAGCGGTCGCGCATCAATGCGATGAAGAGGTCGGCGTGTATAGAGGGCTCGCGGATGGCCCTTGCCCGTGTCAAAGCATACTGGGCGGAGATGGATGCTACCACTGTTGCGGCGCAGGGTTCGGCCATAGGCCGAGTGGCTGCCGAGCACTATTTCGAAGAAGTTCTCGAGGGCGCTCGTTTGATAGAGGCCCAGTGCTCGAAGAATATTATGTTTGAGTGACATGTATTCCCATTGTAAACACAATGTTTTTATGAAATTTATTAAGGCTGTATTTATACTTTTGCCGAAAGTAATATGATGCCTCCTGTGCGGCCGTTTATGTATACATGTGTATAACCTGAAAGATTGCAGTCGTCGGCTTCAGCCCCCACGCATATAATGCGGGGTGTTCGCAGAAGACGCGTATTCACACTTAATCCAACGTCTTGGTCCTATAAGGAGGTGATAGGCAGCGAACTAGGCAACCGGACTATAATGCTTTAACACTTTCACTTAGCCATAGGAGTTTGACAGTGGGGCTACTATATAGCCCCTGGTGGCTCCGCACTCTCCCGAATTCGGGGTGCGTACATGCCTGGCCGGGAAACGGCCCTTCGTTAAGGCGGAGGAATTCTAACATTCCGATAGGTCATCAAGTGGTTGACCAGTCTCGCGCTATATCATGACAGTCAGTTTTCGGCTTTCTCTACTGAGGTGCTCGTCCGGATGAACCGCGGCACAATCGTAGTAGTTCTCCTGGTGCCGCCTTAGCCGATAGAGCGGAACGTAAGGCACAAAACACAGGAGCCGGGCAAACCCAACATTTGACCAAAGACATGATTCAGAGCTGATGCATATAAGGCCAAACTCGCGACGCCGAACACTCCCTAAGGTATTCGGTCTTTATGGTATAAACCGGGCCTAAACAGTGCCCTTTGTAAGAAGCCCCTGGTGTCCAGGTACGTGCATGTTCTGACGTGGCCACATGCCAAGACGTCAGCATCCTTCTCAATTGTACTGAGAATCCGAGGGATGTGTATCAACAAGAGACAGTAAAAAAGGTTTACGCAGGGTCTTAATCTAAAAAGAATCCTTGGAACGGGTCCCTGCTGCACGTCTGCGCCTGTGTCTCCGTTGTGCCGTATCCTGGACGGGTGTAGCACGATGGTCATCTGTAAAAGAGAGAAACTTAGGTGAAAAGTTGTCGTGCAAAAAGGTAGGTTTAAAGAAACCATGTACAATTCAAGATGAGTAAAAATTGCCACTTGTCTGCGCGCGTTGAGCCCCTTGTATTTGTAATAGGGGTGTGGCCATCAAACCTGTATGAATTACATATAGCTGCCGGACTCGTCTAACCGTGTCCGTGGTCTTGACGACCTATCAAATGCTTTAGTTGGTGAGGCCGTTTTTAGTGTGCGGCTGCCAAGGCAGTCGCACTCTCTTCGCGCGCAAGGATCGCTCAATATTTCCATTCACTGTAATGAGTCGCGTGGACCGGGCATCTTAAGCGTGAGGGAAGCGTAATACGGTATTGCATTAAAGCGAGGGAAAGCTTCGCGTCCAAGTAGTGCTTGATAGCCACTTTGGAACGGAGCAATGTGGAAGGTTAAATTTTCGCTATGGAGGTTATCGGGGAAGCCGAATATAACCTCTAGTAGCAGGGAGCCCGTGCAATGAGCCCCTGGGCCTGATGTTACTCCTTTAAAGGTAGTATTGCTATGGTGAATTTTCATTGGGTCTATCCCCATTTTGCGGATTGTGTCCTGATATATCAGGTTTAGACTGCTGCCACCGTCCATCAGGACTCGTGTGACGTGGTATCCGTCCATTACTGGGTCTAATGCCAAGGCAGCCCATCCTGCACGTCGGATACTTGCTGAGTAATCCTGATGGTCAAAAGTGATCGGTTGAGACGACCAGTGGCAGGACTCCGCGGTGATAGGCCCTTGGGGCTTATTTCTCTGGGAGTGCCGCTTTGTTTCTCCCCTTGATCACGTGTAACATGTTCACTGTTTTGACTTCTGGTGGAAATTTCTTTTGTTCCCCAGTGTCTTGCTTGAGAGGCTCATCCTCGTCTTCGCTTGGTGTATCCTCCCCCTTGTGTACGGCATTGAGCTTGCCGGACTGCTTAAAGACCCAACATTATCCGTGGGTATGATTAGCGGGTTTACCAGGGGTGCTATGGATCTGACATATTTGGTCCAGAATTTTTTTAAGCTGCACAGTTCATCTCTACTGCCTTTAGAGAGCGGCTTTTGCTCACCTGGCCGAGAGCTTCTGAATCCGGCGTTTACTGCCGTGCTCTTCGAGCTGTCTTCTTTATTCCGCCGCGTATTATTTTTGCTGCGTCGTGATTTCCCATTTCCATCTCTAACTTCGAATGTACTTGGGTCACTGGTGCTGCATCTGGCTAGCCAGCTGTCCTCACCCGCGCAAAAGCGGATCATGAGGCTTGTTAATGCTGCCATTGTTTTCAGCTTTTCTTGGCCGAGGTGTCTGGCAAGCCATTCATCGCGGACACTATGCTTAAAAGCTGCCAAGGCTTCGGCGTCCGGACAGTCGACTATTTGGTTCTTTTTAGTAAGAAACCTGTTCCAAAGCTTTCGGGCTGACTCCCCGGGCTGTTGAGTTATATGACTCAAATCGTCCGCTTCCGGAGGTCGGACATAAGTCCCTTGAAAATTTGCCCGAAAAGCGTCTTCGAGCTCTTCCCGGCTTCCAATGGAGCTTTCGAGGAGGCTTTTAAGCCAGTGCCGAGCTGGCGCTTTGAGTTTGAGGGGTAAATACTTAATGGCGTGGAGATCATCTCCTCGAGCCATATGGATATGGAGGATATAGGCCTCAATCCAGACCCCTGGGTCTGTTGTTCCGTCGTATGCCTCTATGTTTACGGGTTTGAATCCCTTTGGAAATTCATGGTCCAGCACCTAACATAGGGGGTGTGCGGCACCCCTGTATCTGGGTGTACCGCGTTGTTCTAATGTTTGTTGTGTTGCATCGTATGATTGAGCGCGCTTGCGTGGTCCATAGATGGATCTGGTTGCGCCGTCCTTTTGATGCGAGCCCTCGCGTGGATCGCGTATTGGCTTACGTGCGGCGTTGTTTGCCGCTCTATGTTGGCCGTGAGGTCGTCTATCCGGCCAGATGGCCGTTTTAATTTTTGGTTGCGGGGGATCTAAGGCCTCATCATCGAATTCGGGTAGCGACTTCCGCTTCGGGTAGTTCTTGGTGGGGTGATTACCGCCGTACTTCGCTGTTGTGTTGAGCACTTTACTCCATCTAATTCTGAGTGTGTCTTGCGCAGCCTTGAGCCTTTGCTTCTGCTTTTTTAGACTCCTCGCGGTGGCAATGAGCCTTTGATGGGCATTCTATTGCTCCGGGTGTCTGTCCGGTGTGATGTCGTGCGGACTATTACCTTTGACAGGGTCGGGTTGTTTGGTTTGATTCTCCGTGTTGCCGTGGTCCGGCGATGGTTCACTCTGCTCTAACGCTGGGTCTATATGATCGTTGTTTCTACCGAGGCGGGATTTGGAGCGGCGCTTACGCCGCCGCTTTGACTACTTCTCGAGGGGACAACCCTTCGCCGCGTCCTTCCGTTCCTCATCGTCGTCTTCTTTTGGCGTGTCAACCATGTACACGTCATGTGATGAAGTGGGCGTCCAGTGCCCTGTGGGCAGTGGTTCCTGTTCGTCTCCTGCATCGTCGTCCATACCGTGGATGTCTTCGGAGTCAGAGTCGAGCATGTTGGTTAAGTCATCGACAGTGGCTACGAAATGGGTGGTGGGTGGGCGGTGAATTCCTTCGTCATCCGCATCCCAATCCTGCCAGACATATTTCGGCCAGGACTCTCCTGATAAGGAGAGAGACTTTAATGTATTCAGTATGTTGCCGAAGGGCGAGTGCTGAAAGATATCCGCGGAGGTAAACTCCATGATCGGCGCCCAACCGGATTCGATAGGAACGGGCGCAGGCGGTTCAGAGTCCGTGGCCGGAGAAGTATCCGGCAAATCAACAACACGGCTCTCGCGAAGGGTAAGATCGATATTCGGCTCGATCGCCGTTGGGGATGCGGCCTCTGTGGCGGGGTCTATCCACCCGTCCATGGGAGGCGAACTGGCTCCGAATTAAGGGTCGGAGCGGCTGCCGTGTGATCTTGAACACTGTCTGATGGCAGAGCTAAATCGTACTCATCGTGACCGCGTGACGCACAAGGCAGAGGCTCGAATCCGTCGAAGATCAAGTCTCCGCGGATATGGCCGTGTAGTTTAAGCTTCCAAACCTGACCTGGTGGGGGCGTAACTTTCGATCTGCTCCAGATGGCCAAGCGAGTTGGCCCGCAGTGCGAAGCCGCCGAACACAAAGATCTGTCCGGGGAGAAAAGTCTCACCCTGGACTGCATCGCTATCGATGATCGTAGGAGCCATCAAGCCTAACGGCGACGACACAGAGGAACTCTCAATGAAAGCACCAATGTCGGTGTCAAAACCGGCGGATCTCGGGTAGGGGGTCCCGAATGTGCGTCTAAGGCGGATGGTAACAGGAGGCAGGGACACGATGTTTTACCCAGGTTCGGGCCCTCTTGATGGAGGTAAAACCCTACGTCCTGCTTGATTAATATTGATGATATGGGTAGTACAAGAGTAGATCTACCACGAGATCAGAGAGGCTAAACCCTAGAAGCTAGCCTATGGTATGATTGTATGTTATTCTGTCCTACGGACTAAAACCCTCCGGTTTATATAGACACCGGAGAGGGCTAGGGTTACACAAGGTCGGTTACAAAGGAGGAGATATACATATCCGTATTGCCTAGCTTGCCTTCCACACCAAGTAGAGTCCCATCCGGACACGAGACGGAGTCTTCAATCTTGTATCTTCATAGTCCAACAGTCCGAGCAAAGGATATAGTCCGGCTGTCCGGAGACCCCCTAATCCAGGACTCCCTCAAAGCACCCTTCAAGACCTTGTGAGCCTTGTCAAGTAGATCAAACTCCTCTTTGAGTCTAGCAAGATCAACCTCAAGTTCGGCCTTCTCGGATTTTAGCACACGAGAAACAATGAGAACATGATCAAAATCTTTCTTTAACTTAGGATGATGAACGTTGTGTGACTCCTCAAGAGCCAAACGAAGACCACGCTCTTCCTCAAGAGCATTGGAAAGATCCAAGATCTCATCGACATAGTCATGACTATGCCCTTCCATCTTAGAGATGGTATCTTCATGAGCCTCGATCATGTCATTGGCTTCACCAAGTTGTTCCAAGAGAGCAACAAAGTGCTTCTTGGATTTACCCTTAAGTTTACCCATAAAGGCATAAAACTCATTCACCTCCACATTAGCTCCCTCATGTTCATCAATGCTATCCATTGAATAAGGATGATTAATGATGGTAGTTTTGATGTTGGAGGTTACCTTGTTGGTGGCTTTAGCCATGAGGCACTTGGCGGTAATGCTCTCATTGGGTGAGTCGAAGAGAGACACCTGTGGAGTCGTCGCAATGGCAACCGAGGCCATGGCAACCGACTCACCATCTTCATCATCGTCATCATCCTCATTGTACTCTTCTTGTACCACCAATGCCTTGGGGGGAGTCTTCTTGGTGAAGTTGCTCTTGTTGGGGAACGACTTGGCCTTGTCCTTTAGGATGAGCTTGCCACCATTGTCTTCCCTCTTCTCATATGGGCACTCCGCAACAAAATGACTCACATTGCCCCAATTGTAGCAAGTCCTTACACGTTGCTTGCTCTTCGTGCCACTTGAGTTGTTTTTGTTAAAGTTTGGCCTTGAGTTTTTCTTGCTCCAAAATTGCCTTGAAGCAAGTGCCATGTGTTCATGATATGCATACTTTGTATCTTCGGGATTGCCCTCCTCTTCTTCCTCTTCTTCTTCTTCAACGCAGAGTTTGGCCTTCAATGCAAGGTTGGGCTTCTTTGCCCTTTGAGAACGAAGCGCCGCATTGTCGGCGGTCTTGTCCAAAATGTTCATGGCCACAAACTCATCCAACACTTCGCTTGAGGTCAAAGTGTGGAAGTCCGGCCTTTGACGAATGACGGAGGACATGGCCTTGTGGTAGGGCATCATTGCCTTGAGGAATTTGCGCTTGACCCAATTGTCATCCATGTCCTCCCGTGATCTCGGAGTGAGACCGCGAGTTTGGTTACTCTCCTATAAAGCTCACGAGGTTCTTCATCTTCTTTCATTGCAAACTCATCGGCCTCATCTTGCACCACTTCATAGTTGGAGCGTCTTTGGCCAAGGCGAAGGGCCGAAGATGAGGTAGATCTTCGGGTGGAATTGCATCTTGAATGATGAAGAGGGCATTCTCATTGAATTGATTATCCACGGCTTCTCGAGGAGCGAAGTTTCTTGGATCATGCGGATAGAAACCTTCTTCAATGATTCTCCAAAGATTAGTGTTCACATGATTTAAATGACGTTTAAAGCGGTAAGCTCAAGAATCAAAGTCCTCATTTTTCACAATCATAGGGGGAGGACCGGCATGATTCAAATGAGTGGAAGGAACCGGTCCACCATAAACAAGTGGTGGTTCCACATGAGCAAAGATGCCGGTGCCATTCTTACCACTAGAATAAGGAGCCTTTTCGCTACTAGCTTCTCCCTTATCGGAGGTAGCATCCGTCACCTTGTCGGTGGGATTACCCACTTTCAACGGTGCGGTGGATAGTTTAAGCCCTTCAAGGAATTTAGTAAACATGCTTTCAACCTCGGTCTTCATGGAGGTTTTCAATGTCTCCAAGGCCACATTGAACTCCTCACAAGAGACCGAGGTTCCCCCATGGCCCGTAGACGAGATCGGATTCGCACCGGAGTGTTCCTCCACACCGTCTACGGTATCAACCATACTCTTCGGACGGTAAAGTCCTTAATAAAGAGACGAGGCTCTGATACCAATTGAAAGGATCGATATGGTTGACTAGAGGGGGGGTGAATAGGCAACTAATTTTTTTAACTTTTCTTTACCAAATTAAACTTTGCATCAAAGTAGGTTGTCTAGATGTGCAACTAGGTGAGCAACCTATATGATGCAATAACAACAAACAAACAAGCAAGCAAGAGAAGTAACACTAAAATGCTTGCACAAGTAAAGGTAAGAAATAGCCAAGAGTGGATCCGGTGAAGACGAGGATGTGTTACCGAATTTCCTTCCTTTTGAGGGGAAGTACATCTCCGTTAGAGCGGTGTGGAGGCACAATGCTCCCTAAGAAGCCACTAGGGCCACTGTATTCTCCTCACGCCCTCACACAATGCGAGATGCCGTGATTCCACTATTGGTGCCCTTGAAGGCGGCGACCGGACCTTTACAAACAAGGTTGGGGCAATCTCCACAACTTAATCGGAGGCTCCCAACAATACCACGAAGCTTCACCACAATGGACTATGGCTCCGTGGTGACCTCAACCATCTAGGGTGCTCAGACACCCAAGAGTAACAAGATCCGCTAGGGATAGGTGGGGGAATCGAAAATCTCTTGGTGGAAGTGTAGATCGGGGCCTTCTCAACCACTTCCGAGCAAATCAACAAGTTTGATTGGCTAGAGAGATAGATCGGGCGAAAATGGAGCTTGGAGCATTAATGGAGCTTGAGGGGGAAGAGGTAGTCAACGGGGAAGAAGGGGACCCCCTTTTATAGTGGGGGCAACAATCGAACCGTTGCCCCACCAACCAGCCCCGCAGAGGGCGGTAGTACCGCTTGGGGGCGGTACTACCGCTGAGCCAGCGGTACTGCCGCTCCAGCTAGCGGTACTACCGTGCAGAGGAGAGAAAAGGGGACCTGGACCCAGAGTGGTACTACCGCGGTGGTAAGGGCGGTACTACTACTGCGAAGCGGTACTACCACCTCTACTGCCGCAACTAGTGCCGCAAAACCCGACACGAGAAAAAGAGCCCTCGAGTCGAGGCGGTAGGAGCCAGACATGCCAGCAGTAGTACAACTGTGGAGTCACCGGCGGTACTACCGCTGCAGAGCGCTACTACCGCTTGTGACCCCTCAGTGGTACTACCGCTGGGTAGCACGGTACTACCGCTGGGACCCAGACAAGAGAGACAAGATCTCTCCGTCGAAGCTAAAGTCGAGGCAATAGGGCCAGGCAGGGCAGCGGTAGTACAGCTGCGGAGTCACTGGCGGTACTACCGCTGCGGAGCGGTACTGCCGCTTGTGACCCTCGGTGGTACTACCGCTGGGTAGCATGGTACTACCGCTGGGACCCAGACAAGACACACAAGAGAGAAAAGATCTCTCCATCGAAGCGAAAGAGCTCTGAGGGTGAGAAGCGGATGTGTACGTGTTGATTCCACCCAAGCAATACCCCAGCGGACCCCCTCTTGATAGTATGGTGCCCTCTACGCAACTAGTCCACCGAAAGAGAAACAGAAGAGCTACACCGTCTTGAATGACACTCCGAGGGGAAGAAATCGTCTCGTGCCAAGGATGAATCTCTGAAATACTCAAAGCACACGATTAGTCCGCAAACACGTTGTCATCAATCACCAAAACCACATCGAGAGAGATATGCCTCAACACTAACGAAACCACGAAGCTTCACCACAATGGAATATGGCTTCGAGGTGACCTCAACCGTCTAGGGTGCTCAAACACCCAAGAGTAACAAAATCCACACAAGAAAGTATGGGGGAAGCAAATATCCTTTGGTGGTAGTGTAGATCTAGGTCTCCTCCTTCAATCCCTAGCAAGTCAACAAGTTTGAGTGGCTAGAGAGAGAGATCGGGCAAGAGAGCTTGAGGTGCATTAATGGGGAGTGAGAGAGGTCAAAAGGTGAGAGTGGTAGGTGGGAGAAGCACCCTTATATAGCAACCCTAAATTCTAGCCGTTACTGCGTTTTTTGCACTGCAGCGGTACAACCGGTCCTTGTCCCGGTACAACCGGAACTCACGGTGTATCTGCAGAACCCTACTAGGTGGTATAACTGGGCCAGCAGGCGGTAGTACCGGTTAAGAAAATAACCGGACTAACCGCCTAGCCACCGCACAACTACCGCATCAAAACAGAAGCTTGACCGGTACTTGGGCGGTGCATGGCCGGAACAACCGCATGGCCTTGAGCTCTTGGGCGGCTAAGTTCTGAGCGGAAGAACCGCTCAGACCACCGGTGGTACCGGTCATCGAGGAACGACCGGACCAACCGGGCCACTACCGCCCGAGAACCGCATCAAACTAGAGCCTTGAGCGGTACTTGGGCGTTGCATGGCCGGAACCACCGCCCTAGCTTTTGCAGAGCATGGTGGCGGTACCACCGCCCGGAAGCAGCGGTACAACCGCTCGATCAAAGCTGCTGAGCGTCATGACCTAGCGGTACAACCGCTCCAGAGAGCGGTACGACCACTGGGAGGTAGCAGTGAGCAGAAGAAGATAAGGGAAACTCTCTCTCTCACACAACTGAGAAGGACAAAGGAGGGGTGAGGAAGGTGTACGCGAATGGATTCCCCCAATTCTTTCCAATGAGGATTCCCTCTTGATAGTACAGGTTCCCTACGACCAAAGAGATAAAAAGCATAGAGGACATGTCTTCGATCTTTTCCTATGAGAGAGAATAGCTTTCCGATGTAGGCCTAAGCATCGAGAACCTGAAACATTTAGCACAAGATTAGACCAACAAAGGGTTGTCATCATCATCCAAAACATAAAGTAGGGAAATGCCTTTCAATCTCCCCCTTTTTGGTGGATGATGACAACAACACGATTTGCAAGAGAGAAGTCTATGAAATCTAGTCAGAACTCCTCCTAGATGTGTGCCCCAATATGAACTAGCTGTTAGAAAGCATGGGCACACTTTCAGGGCTAGACTCCCCCTAGATGTTATAGACTCACCACTCTAAGAACATAATATGAGAGACAACAACAGATAGATAGCAATAATAATAATGACCGACGATCTGAAATAAAATTAGTAGTAGCACAAGTCTCACACACAGCAAGAAACGAAGCAAGACCACGAACAAAGTTCAACACTAAAGAGAAACACGAGAAAATAAGAAACCCATGCAAATCCCGAGACCTACAGAACCCTCTCCCCCTTTGGCATCAAGACACCAAATAGGAAAAGAGCGAAGCTAGCGTCCCAAAGCTCAGTCGTCCTCCTCTGACTCCTCGGTCGCATCTGGGTCCTCATCAGCAGAGTCTTCATCATCGTCGTGATCGGATTCCTCCATGGCATTGTCAGCTGCAGCAAAAGAGGTGGATGGCTAGGAAGTGGCTTCATCATCAGTCTAGGTGCTGTGGATAGATATCCAACGCTCCTCCGGGGTGATGCTCTTCTCAGAGCCACTCTGAACCGGCATATTGAGGTGCTTCATCATTGCAATTTGGCGACGCCGTGCAAGCTTCTCATTGACATGTGCCGCATACATCTTCTTCTGGATGTCAGTCTGGAGACAAAAGGTCTTCTTCGCCTTGGCAGTGAGCTTGGCCACCCAAGATGGCTTGGCCCCTAGCTCCATCTCAAAGTCCTCATCGTCAGAAGTGGCATAGACATCCTCAGGAGCATTGGCAGGGAAGCGAGGCTCTGCGTGCTTCTTCTTCTTAAGAAGCTTGACCTCATGAATAGTGAGATTGTCTGGAGAAGTGAGGAGCTCTCCAGGACGACGAACAGCCCACACAGAGTTCGGAAAGCACATGACAAATGGAGCATAGATTGGGACCTTACGATAGATGACCATGTTGTACATCTCATGCCACAGTCAATTGGACACATCAAATGTTGCACCAGTCCCCACCATGGTCTTCATAGCAACCATCAAGTCAACCAGATAGCCATGAATCTCATCTTGATTGCCCACCTTGGGCAATAGCACATTACGGAACACTCAGTGCATGATGTCATAGACCTTCTCCAAATCCTTGGATTCTCCAATAATCCCACGGCCCCGAATGTACAAAGGGGCAAGCTTCTCCTTAGGCATGGACTCAGGATGGTCATGAGGACGACTGCCACCCCTTCCTTCCAGACCGGTATCATCATACCCAATAGCATTGCAAAAAGCCCTCCAGGGAACGTGAAAGAGCTCATCACGACACATGAAAGTGAGAGTGCGCGCGTCATCTTCTCCAAAGTGAACCGTGGCATAGAACTGATGGATGAGCTTAACATCAAAGTCACAGTTGACTGACATGAGCTTGACAAGATCAAATTCCTTGCAGAGAGCCAATGCCTCACCAAAATACTCCAAGTTGTTCCTCCAATGGTCAAGATTGAAGGTCCATTGCTTGGCATACCTGTTCTTGTTGTGCTCAAAGAGTTCATGAACAATTTGGACTTGCATCTCATTCCGGAACTGAACGGTGGTCCAACGAGGAGCAATGGGAACTTCATAAGGATTCTTCAAGCGGAAGGCTTCCCAATCCTTGGCTTTCCAACGGTGGAACGGCATTACCGCACGTTGCTTTGCAGCGGCAGACTTTTCACGGTGAGTGGGCTTGGTGGGAATCACAACCTCTTCTTCGTCATCAGACACAACCGGACGCAAGGTCCGTCATGCCCTCTTCTTGGTCTTGCGAGGAGCAGAGCGAGAACTAGAGCCACCTGAACACATGCACAAGGAGAACACAAGAGACCCAACAAAGATGAGAGGATTGCACACACAAATAGAAGAAAAGATATATTGCACAGACTTAGAAAATGAAACAGGGCTACATGGTGCAGATATCCCGGTTGAGTCAGTTCTCCTACCGGTAGTACCGCTCCAGCGGTTGTACCACCCGCAGAGGCGGTAGAACCGCTGAACAGTGGTACTACGGGTAGAGACTAGATTTAACCGCGAAATATGAATCATACTAGCCATATTCTACTCTCAAAGACGTGCAATCTAAGCAGGAGGCAAAAAGTGATCTCTTCCACCCAATAGTTTAAACAATAAACGCGGAATGTCAAGTAATGCCCTAGAACAAGGGGAACAAACCCTAGAATGAAGAACGAAGGTCAAAGGGGCATTACCGGCATCCATGGGAAGAAATCGGGAAGGAGGAGGCCTCCTTGGAGAGGATCCATGGAGACCCCACGGATCCGAAGCGCGAGAAGCACTCCGGGGCAGAGGCAATGGCGGCCGGCGGCTAGGGCACAAGATGGGAAGGGCTGGGGAAGAAAGAAAAGAAACCCCCACCAGCCCCGCGGAGAATATATAGGCCCAAAGTCGCGCGGCGGTTGTACCGCTCAAGGGAGCGGTTGTACCGCGGCCTGGTACGAGCCAGTGGTTACGGGCGGTACTTCCGTCGCCAAGAGGCAGCGGTAGTACCGCCGTAACCAACCGGTAGAACCGGCCAGGCGGACACCCCAGTGGTTGAGCGGTGGAACCACTCAGCCACCGCTGGGAGACTGCCTGGAGAGCACCAGCGGTAGAACCGCCTATGACCCCGGTTGTACCGCCCGGTCACCATCACCAAAGCCATGGACAAGAGTGTGCAATTAGATTAGATGGCTTGAGGAAGGGAAGGCTTAGGATAGAGAAGGCACGGGGAAAAAGGTGGGTCTCCAAGAAAAAAACAAAAAGAAAAAGAAAGAGAACCACACTTGGAGACCCCTACACCTAGCGCCGAAGAAAACAAACTAAGGCACAGACAAGAAGGACTAACACAAGGCACAACACGAACAAGGGGTCAGTGGCCGTAGCCACATATGTATGAGTCAATTGGTAAGGCACCGCGAAGAATTATCCTTGGGCCCATGACCAAAACTCGTCTTTCAACAAGATAATGTGAAAGAGTTGATCAATTTATGCATAATGGGGGGAGGAAGAGTTCATTGAGAGAACACCACTCCCCCTATGTCCATGCCTGCATCTAAACAAGATAACAAGTTGAGTATGGTGGGGTGTGCAAGGGTTCAAGTAGCATTGCTCGAATCAATGATATTTAGCTCATGCCTTAACTCGCGAAATCTTACTTCATCCAATGGCTTCGTGAAAATATCTGCAAGGTTATCATGAGTGTTGACATAGTTGAGCTCGATCTCCCCTCGCCTAATGTGATCCCGGATGAAGTGATACCGAATCTCAATATGCTTCGTCTTGAAGTGTTGCATCGGGTTGAGAGAAATCTTGATGGCACTTTCATTGTCACACCAAAGAGGCACTTTGTCACAAATGACACTGTAATCCTTTAAAGTTTGCCTCATCCATAAAAGTTGAGCACAACAACTACCGGCAGCCACATACTCCACTTCCGTGGACGAGAGAGACACATAACTTTGCTTCTTGGAAGACCAACTCACCAAAGAGCAACCAAGGAATTGGCACCCTCCGGAAGTGGATTTCCTATCCACTTTGTCTCCCGCCCAATCCGAGTCTGAATAACCTACAAGCTTGAAGTTTGCTCCTCTTGGGTACCATAGGCCAAAGTTTGGGGTATGAGCCAAATATCGAAAGATTCGTTTGACCGCCACATAGTGACTTTCCTTAGGTGCAGCTTGAAACCGTGCACAAATTCCCACACTCAACATGATATCCGGTCTAGATGCACAAAGGTAAAGCAAGGAGCCAATCATGGAGCGATATACCTTTTGATCCACTGCTTTACCATTGGGATCAATGTCTAGTTGGCACTTGGTGGGCATGGGAGTGGACGCCGGCTTGACATCACTTAGCTTGAATCTCTTAAGCATGTCTTGAGTGTATCTGGCTTGGTTGATGAAGGTTCCTTCTCTCCTTTGCTTCACTTCAAACCCGAGAAAGAACTTCAACTCTCCCATGGAATACATCTCGAACTTTGAGGTCATGAGAGTGGCAAATTCCTCATTGAAAGCTTTGTTAGGGGAACCAAATATAATATCATCAACATATAATTGGCACACAAACAACTCCCCTTTGACCTTCTTAGTAAAAAGAGTGGGGTCGATTAGCCCAACTTCAAAACCACGGTCTTGTAACAACTCGGTAAGGTGGTCATACCACGCACGTGGGGCTTGTTTAAGGCCATAGAGTGCCTTATCGAGTTGATACACATGATCGGGAAAGTAGGGATCCTCGAACCCGGGGGGTTGCTTGGCATAAACCAATTCATTAATAGGACCATTAAGAAAAGCACTCTTCACATCCATTTGTTGTAACTTAAAGTTATGATGAGAAGCATATGCAATCAACATGCGAATGGATTCAAGACGAGCAATGGGAGCGAAGGTTTCACCGTAGTCGATACCCTCGACTTGGGAGTAGCCTTGTGCTACCAAACGAGCCTTGTTGCGAATGATAATCCCATGAGCATCTTGCTTGTTCCTAAATATCCACTTGGTTCCAATGACATTGTTGTTCACCGTCGGCCTTGGCACCAATCTCCACACTTTGTTGCGCTCGAAGTTGTTGAGTTCTTCATGCATGGCATTGAGCCAATCCGGATCTTCGAGCGCCTCATAGACCTTGTGGGGTTCAACACAAGAGACAAACATGTGATGTTCACAATAATTTGCTAATTGTCTACGAGTGCTTACCCCCTTTCTTAAGCTTCCAAGCACATTCGTCATGAGATGATCCTTGGTGGAGAGCTTGGAAGCAACCTTGGCGGCACGACACTCCAATTCCTCCTCGGTGGTGAGTTGAGGAGCGGTCACTTGATCATCTTGAGCGACGTCTTGAGCTTGTTCTTGATCTTGAACTTGCTCTGAGGAGAGAACTTGACCTTGGGCATCACTTGGTGTGTCATCACCGTCTTGAGCATGATCTTGCCCTTGGTCTTGTTCATGAGGATGAGGGCCTTCACTTTGTTCTTCGAAAATGTGTGGGCCTTGGGTTGGTGATGGCTCCACTTGAGTGGAGCATTGTCCTTCTCCTTCGGCCACAAGGGGTTCCTCAAGGGGTAGGATAAAACCAACACCCATTCTTCTTATGGCTTGAGGAGGAATTTCATAACCTACATCACAAGTGCCACTTTGCTCCACTTGGGAGCCGTTATTCTCATCAAACTCCATGTTACACGTTGAAAGGACATGCGGTGCCCCCATGTGTGGTTTTGGTAATTGATGATAATCTCTATGGACTAACGGTTGCCTTGAGTTTTATTTGAAGCATTTGTCCATAGGATTGTATTGAAGTCCATGTGTTGGTTTCAAGGAGTTTATGAGATGGCTAAAGTGATTTTCAAGGAATTATCCAAAGATTGGTCATGTGTGAGTTGAGATGGCCAAAGTGCTTTTCAAGGAATTATCCAAAGATTGGTCATGTGTGAGTTGAGCTTATTGCAAGCATGTCTTGAAGAATAAGATTGTGTGATCATTCATGTTTACCTTCAAGACATCATCCAAATGAAAAGATTTGGAAAGATTCAATGTTGATCAAGACTAAGTCAAGAGTGAATCAAGTTGATCAACTCACAAAGCATAGAAGAAGTACCGAGAGGGATCAAGTGATCCCATGGTACGGTAAGCATTGTCCATTACGCTTTGTGTACTAACCCATGGTCTACGTGAGAGTTCTTTGTGGGGTTAGGTATGTTTCCATGGTCTTGCGTCAAGAGGAAGATCTCATACAACCCATGGAGGATGACATCAAGTGGTGATCGTCATCAAGTTTGTAGTGTGCAAGTTCAAGTGGAGCAACTCAAAGAGTGGCTCACCCATAATGGAGTATGGGGGAGCAATCAAGCTTGAAGCTTGCCATCCATTGTGGTGTCAATGGAATTGTGAAGATGTGCCAAATAGTGGCTCACCCATAGTGGAGTATGGGGGAGCAATCAACTAGTCTTCATCGAGCCAACACAATCAAGAAAGGTGGTCCAACTTGAGGAAGTCAAGATCATCATCATCTATCTCAAGTGGACTATGTGCAAGGCAAAGGTTTGCCCTTGATAGGTTTTCTATTTTGCCGGTCTCATAGTGGTAGTTGGGAGACCGGGTTGTAGGATCGATTGCCGTACTATCAAGGGGGGCTCTCTAGGGAGTAGCTTGATCGTATCATTAGTCGAGAGCTCAAACCATTGCATCCTTGAATCATCTTTCTTGGTTCTTGTTTGGTTCCTTTTGTGAGTCTTAAAGCTTATGGTCATCTTTATGACAAGCTTGAGTTCATCGAAAACGGAGTTCGCATGCGTCTTCTATGATGTTTTCGGGGTTGGAGGTTTTACCGGTCTTATCCGAGGAAGGGTTCTCACCATTTTATTATGGTCCTTTTCTCATTTGCTTCTTTGTAACACCCTCGATGCGACTATAGCTCCCACATGTCGAGGCACGACTTAGAGACATAATCGCATTGAAGGCATATGTCGCAAGTTAGGCAATCTTCACAACATCCCATGTAATATATAGATAATAAAAGGGGAGATAACATAGTTGGCTTACACTCGCCACGTCAATCAAGTACATAAATAACATTACATCATTCAAACACTCATGGCCCGACTATGGCGCCAAAATAAAAGATAACCCAACATGCGACATGGTCCTGATCACGCCCAACTGGGCACCACTACTGATCATCAGGAAAGGAAACATAGTGTCGTTGAGAGTTCTCGTCGAACTCCCACTTGAGCTCGAGCGCGTCACCTAGAGCGGAATCATCAGGCCCTGCATCTGGTGTAATAGTAATATGTGAGCCACAGGGACTCAGCAATCTCGCACCCTCGCGATCAAGAGTATTTAAGCTTAATAGGTATGGCAAGGTAAATATATGTGGAGCTGCAGCAAGCGACTAGCATATGTGGTGGCTATCCTGTTCGCAAAAGAGAGCGAGAAGAGGAGGCAAAGCGCGAGCGAGAAACTAGAGAGCAACCTGCGCAAGCATTACTCCAACACCGTGTTCACTTTCCGGACTCCGCCGAGAAGAGACCATCATGGTAACTCACACTGTTGATTCATTTTAATTAAGTTAAGGTTCAAGTTATCTACAACCGGACATTAACAAATTCCCATCTGCCCATAACCGTGGGCACGGCTTTCGAAAGTTCAAATCCCTGCAGGGGAGTCCCAACTTAGCCCATGACAAGCTCTCACGGTCAACGAAGGAATAGACCTCCTCCTGAGACGTTCCGATCAGACTCGGTATCTCGATTCTTCAAGACACTTTGACAGGTTAAAACAAATCCAGCAACACCGCCCGAATGTGCCGACAAATCCCGATAGGAGCTGCACATATCTCGTTCTCAGGGCACACTCAGATAGGTCAAGCTACGAGTAAAACCAACCCTCGAGTTTCCCCGAGGTGGCCCCGTAGGCTGCCTGGTTCGGACCAACACTCAGAGGAGCACTGGCTCGGGGGGGGGGTTAAAATAAGATGACCCTCGGGCTCCGGAAACCCAAGGGAAAAAGAGGCTAGGTGGCAAATGGTAAAACCAAGGTTGGGCATTGCTGGAAAAGCTTTAATCAAGGTGAACTATCAAGGGGTTCCCATTATAACCCAACCGCGTAAGGAACGCAAAATCCGGGAACATAACACCGATATGACGGAAACTAGGGCGGCAAGAGTGGAACAAAACACTAGGCGAGAGGCCGAGCCTTCCACCATTTACCAAGTATATAGATGCATTAAGATAACATGGCAATATAATGATATCCCAACAAGAAAATAATGTTCCAACAAGGAACGGTCTCCAATCTTCGCCTGCAACTAGCAACGCTATAAGAGGGGCTGAGCAAAGCGGTAACATAGCCAATCAACGGTTTGCTAGGACATGATGGGTTAGAGGTTTGGCATGGCAATTTGGGAGGCTTGAAAGCAAGTGGTAGGCATCGTAGCATTGGCATAGCAAAAGAGCGAGCATCTAGCAAAGCAAAGATAGTAGTGATTTCGAGGGTATGATCATCTTGCCTGCAAAGTTGTCAGAGTTGACTGGATCCTCGAAAGCAAACTCAACGGGCTCCTCGTTAGCGAACTCGTCTCCTGGCTCTACCCAAACAAGACAAACAAGCAACAAGGACACAATCAACCACGTGCAAGGATCAAACAACATGATGCAAGGATGGTATGCTATGCGGGATGCGATGCGGGATGCATATGCAAGATTTGACAAGGGATGCATGAACCTGGCCTCAGCTTGGAAATCCAAGTGTGCCACTGGAAAGATGAGATGAAATCGCTTGAAAACGATATAAAGAACGCCGGAATCGGAGTTACGGTTTGGAAATGGCAAGCGATTCAAATATGACACCGGTCTGCGATTTACAACAAGTAGCCATCTAAATGCAATGAGATGAACAAGCTACAGCACCCAAACATGGCAAAAAAATACATGGAAGGGATGCGTTCATGATGCTTAACAAAAGTCTAGCTCTGAGCTACGGCCAATTCATCCATTAACAGGTTCAAACAAGCATGGCAGAAATGCATATGGTAAACAGATCTCAGACTTAGTGAAATTAACACTTGTCTGGAATTTCATATCAGATAGCACTCTTCGGAGCAACAACACTACATGCTACAGGACCTGAACATGGCAAAGTAAAGCATGGCATGGAGCTACTCAAAGAGCTTAACAAAAGTCCCTTAGTGACCTTGAGCCAAAAGGGATCAGAAAATACAATTGCAAGCATGTGAACATGGCAAAAACATAATCAATTCTCAGACTGTGAAAAATTGGAGCATGCTGAAACAGATATCAAGTAGGCATGTTTATGAGCTCGATGCACTCAGTACAGAGAAAGTCATGACAAGCTAAGCATACACCCACCGAGAATACACAAAATGCAAGCTAGACATGGCAAGAACAATAGCATAGCATGCACGGATCAACTACAACATCCTCGGCAAAATCGCTAACAAGTAGACAATCTGCCCAGATTCACGAAGTAGCAACAGTAGAGCTCGATTGACTCAAGCTAGGGTGCTCCATAATTGCAACCAAATACATGGATGGATAGAGCACTAAAAGATTAACAAAACATCCTTACTGATCATCCTCAAAAGAGGCACGGATCACTAGGAAACAACATGAACATATCGCCATATGAGATAAACAGGTCAAGGACTTGGTGGAAATGCTAAGTCCCTGAAATCAGCATTACCAAGTGCCTCACTTTGCAAGCTTGTGCTAGTCACCACACAAATCACAATAATACATGGGTTGCACCTCTGGAAAGATGGCAAAACCCTTAATAAAACATATGTAGAGCTCCAGGTCATATCATGCACAGAATAATCATGGCAAAAATGACAAATATCTAAATGGAGCAGCAGATCTGACAAATATCTCAAGTAGCACTCTTCTAACAGCATTTCGGGCATCAAGATGAACTCAAATGAAAATGATGCAATGGAATGAAATGATGTAATCTCCGAGACGAACATTTTGATATGCTATATGCCAAAAACGGAGCTACGGATGCGGAGATATAACATGATGAAAATCGCCAATTATTAGGGTTTGGGACGAAAAAGTCAACCCCGATTCTCAGATCTGGATCCGGCGCGAGGATCGAGGAGATCGCCGGATCCAAGCTCCTGTTCGCCGGAGTAAAGCCGTCCGGAGCTTGTGGCGGCGAGAAGAAGGCGGCGCCGGCGCGGCGGCGCCCACCGGCGACGAGGCGGCGCGGGGCAGACCCGGGGCGGGGCGGCGGAGATTGCCGGGGTCGTCGACGGCGGCGAGGGGCGCGGTGGCCGGCGCGGTGACCTGCGGTGGGGAAGAGAGGCGCGGGGCGGCGCGGCTCTCCCAGGCGGCGGGGCGGCGAGAAGCCCGGTCGGGCGGTGGGGAGGGCCGGCCGCGGGCTTCCGCGGGCCACGGTGGCGGAGATGGGCGGGATGTCACGTGGCAGGTGGCGACTGGTCAGCGGCGATGGGCGGACGTGTCCGGCCCGATTCGGACACGTCCGGCGGCGAGGAGAGCTGATTCTAGGGTTTCGGGGGAGAAGGAGATCCGGATTTCGGAGGTGGTCTTTATATAGGCATAGGAGGAGCTAGGAGAGTCCAAATGAGGTGCGGTTTTCGGCCACACGATCGTGATCGAACGCTCTAGATGATGGAGAGGGTTTTGGTGGGTTTTGGGCCAAAGTGGAGGGGTGTTGGGCTGCAACACACACGAGGCCTTTTCGGTCCCTCGGTTAACCGTTGGAGCATCAAACGAAGTCCAAATGGTACGAAACTTGACAGGTGGTCTACTGGTAGTAAACCAAGGCCACTTGGCAAGTCTCGGTCCAATTCGGAAATGTTTAATCCCCACACACGAAAGAAAGGTAGAAATGACCACCGGAGGAGAACGAAGCGCCGGAATGCAAAACGGACAACGGGGAAAATGCTCGAATGCATGAGATGAACACGTATGCAAATGCAATGCACATGATGACATGATATGAGATGCATGACAACGATAACAACACACGGAGACAAAGACCCGAACCCGAGAAAATAAAATAACTTAACGCTGGAAACGGCAAGAGTTGGAATACATATTGGGTAAGTTACATCCGGGGTGTTACAACACTCCACCACTACGAAAGGATCTCGTCCCGAGATCTAGGACTGAAAGAACGCCGGGTATTCAGAACGGAGGTGATCCTCGCGTTCCCAGGTAGCTTCACGGTCGGAATGGTGTGACCACTTGACTTTGAGGAATTTGATTGACTTGTTGCAAGTCTTGCGTTCAGACTCTTCAAGAATAGCAACGGGGTGCTCACGATAGGAGAGATCTTCTTGGAGCTCAATGTCCTCGAAGTTGACGGTGTGGTCAGGAGTCTTGAAGCACTTTCGGAGCTGAGAGACATGGAACACATCATGAACATTTGCAAAGTTTGAAGGAAGCTCGAGTTGATAGGCGAGATCGCCTCTCTTGCTGACAATCTTGAAAGGTCCCACGTATCTGGGTGCAAGCTTCCCTTTGATACCGAAGCGACAAGTACCTTTCATTGGAGAGACGCGGAGGTAAACATGATCTCCGATCTCGAAAGCCAAATCACGGTGCTTACTATCATAGTAGCTCTTCTGGCGGGATTGGGCTGCTTTGAGGTTATCTCGAATGACTTTGCACATTTCCTCTGCCTCTGTGATTAAGTCATTACCCAAAAGCTGGCGTTCACCGGTTTCGGACCAGTTGAGAGGGGTACGGCACTTCCTGCCATACAGAATTTCAAATGGGGCCTTGCCCAAACTTGCTTGAAAACTGTTGTTGTAGGAGAATTCAGCATAAGGAAGCCAATCCTCCCACTTCATGCCGAAGGAGATCACACAAGCCCTGAGCATATCTTCAAGAATCTGGTTGACACGCTCGACTTGACCGCTAGTTTGAGGATGGAAAGCTGTGCTGAAGCGGATGTTGGTGCCCATGGCCTTCTGAAAAGAATCCCAAAACTTGGAGGTAAAGATGCTGCCACGGTCTGAAGAGATCACTTGTGGAATACTGTGCAGAGAGACAATTCGAGAGGTATAGAGCTCCACCAATTGAGCTGCAGTGATTGACTCTTTGATAGGCAGAAAATGAGCCACTTTAGTGAGTTTGTCGATGACAACGAATATAGCATCATTGCCACGCTTGGACTTTGGAAACCCAGTCACGAAGTCCATTTTAATGTGGTCAAACTTCCATTCTGGAATGGCAAGAGGTTGGAGGAGACCAGCTGGACTTTGGTGTTCTGCCTTCACTCTTCTGCAGACATCACACTCATTCACGAATTGAGCAATCTCGCGCTTCATTTGAGTCCACCAATAAGCCTGCTTGAGGTCCTGATACATCTTCATGCTCCCAGGGTGGATGGAGAGGAGAGAATTTTGAGCCTCGTTCATGATCACTTTACGGAGGTCACCTTTGGGTACAACAATACGATCCTCGAAGAAGAGAGTGTCCTTGTCGTCAAGGCGGTAGCACTTGTACTTGGGTTGACTCTTGGCAATCCCAATCTTCACCTTTTTCACCATAGCATCAAGAAGCTGAGCTTGGCGAATCTGGTCTTCCAAGGTAGGAGAGACTTGAAGGTTGGCGAGGAAACCTTGAGGAACAACTTGCAGATTAAGTTTGCGGAAAGCTTCACAAAGCTCGGGTTGATAAGGCTTGAGAATCAGACTGTTGCAATAAGCCTTTCTGCTCAATGCGTCAGCAATCACATTGGCCTTGCCTGGAGTATACTCGATACTCGGATTATACTCTTGAATCATTTCGACCCATCGAGTTTGCCTGAGGTTGAGATTAGGCTGAGTGAAGATGTACTTGAGACTCTTGTGGTCAGTGAAGATGTCCACTTTTCTTCCCAATAAGAGATGTCTCCAAGTCAAAAGAGCATGCACAACTGCCACCAACTCGAGATCATGAGTGGGGTAGTTCTTCTCATTAGGCTTCAACTGGCGAGAGGTATAAGCAACAACTTTCTTCTCTTGCATCAATACTGCGCCAAGACCTTGGAGAGAGGCATCACAAAAGACCTCGTATGGCTTGGATTCATCAGGCGGAGTCAGAACTGGAGCAGTGATCAATTTCTCTTTCAAAGTGTTGAAAGCAATGTCACACTCCGGAGACCAAACATACTTGACGTGCTTCTGGAGAAGATTAGAGAGAGGCTTCGCGATCTTAGAAAAGTTTTCAACGAATCTTCGACAGTAGCTTGCGAGACCGAGGAAGCTACGAAGTTGCTTCACATTCTGAGGAGGTTCCCAATTCACAATTGCAGACACCTTCTCAGGATTCACCGCAATGCCCTTGGCAGAGATGATATGACCAAGATAAAGAACCTCATCGAGCCAAAATTCGCACTTAGAGAACTTGGCGTAGAACTGGTGTTCCCTCAGCTTATCGAGTACCAAACACAAGTGCTTGGCATGATCTTCCTTGTTCTTCGAGAAAACCAGAATGTCGTCGAGATAGACCAAAACGAAGTCATTGGTGTAGGCGTTGAAGATGAAGTTCATCATGCGAGAGAACGTCGGAGGAGCATTGATGAGGCCAAAAGACATGACAGTGTATTCGTATGAACCATAGCTTGTCCTGAAAGCTGTCTTGGGAATATCTTGCTCACAGATTCGAATCTGATGATAACCCATACGGAGATCAAGCTTGGAGAATACTTGGGAACCTTTGAGTTGTTCGAATAGCTCATTGTTGTTAGAAAGTGGGTATTTGTTCTTGATGGTCTTCTTGTTCAATGGACGGTAATCAACACAAAGCCGGTCCGTTCCATCCTTCTTCTGCACAAAAAGAATACCACAACCCCACGGAGAAGAACTAGGGCGGATGAGACCCATTCTCTCTTGAATATCGAGTTGCTTCTTCAGCTCCTTCAACTCTTCAGGTCCGAGCTTGTAAGGACGCTTGCACACTGGTTCTGTGCCAGGCTCAAGATCAATGACAAATTCAACTGGCCGGTGCGGAGGCATTCCTGGAAGCTCTTCTGGAAAGACGTCTTGATATTCGCAAATGACTGGAATTTGCGAGATAGCATCCAGTTCACCCTTCTCATTGAGAGAAAACAGACGGATGGTATCATCACGAGCGGCAAAGACAATTACATCCTCAGACGAATGAGTCAATTGAATCTGCCTGGCTGCACAGTCAAGATGTGCCTTGTGCTTAGAAAGCCAATCCATTTCAAGAATAAGATCAATATCCGAGTTGCCAAGAACCATTGGGGAAGAAAGAAACTTGTAGTCGCCCAAGGTGATAGTAACATCTGGCACCTCCAGACTTGCACTCAAACGTTTGCCAGGAGAAATGATATCCATTTGTTTACCCAAATGGGACGAAATGAACTCATGCTTGTTAAAAAATGGCTTTGACATGAAACAATGCGATGCACCAGTGTCAAAAAGAACTCTTGCGGGAATATCGTTAACAGGAAGGTTACCCATAATGACATCTGACGAATCCTCTGCCTGAGCTGCGTTCATCAAGTTGACCTTGTCGTGCTTGGGGTTATGCTTGACCACAGCTGTACTTGCCGATCTGACAGGAGAAGGAGGAGGAAGACGCCTATGGTTGAGACACTTGTTGGCATAGTGACCCTTCTGTTGGCACTTGTTGCACGTGACCTCTGAAAGCGGACGTTGGAACAGAGCACTCGATCTTGGAGCTTGAGACGAAGTCTTGTTCTGAAAGCCAGGGTTGGGTGGGTGGGAAGATCCACTGCCACCTTTGCTCTTCTACTGATAGGCTGACGGAACGGAAGAGGAGGAAGCCAATACTTCTGTTGCTTGGCCACTTGAGTAGAGGAAGAAGGAGTAACATCTCTGACTCGCTTCTTGGAAGCATCACACCTCAATTGAGCAGCCTCTTGCTTCAACGCCATGTTGTAGAACTCATCGTACCTCAAGGGCTCAAAGAGAACAAGAGCTAGCTGAATTTCTTCTCTGAGACCACCCCTGAACTGGTATATCATGCTCTTCTCATCAGGGACGTCCTGCTTAGCAAAGCGGGCGAGCTTTTGAAACAACTTGTTGTAGTCATAGACAGACAAAGAGCCTTGCTTCAGGTTGCGGAATTCCTTACGCTTGCTTTCAACCACGCTCTGAGGGATATGGTGAGCTCTGAAATCTTGACGGAATTCATCCCAGGTAATTACACGTCCACCTCTGGAATCCTTGTACTGCTGGAACCATTCTGCAGCTTGATCTTTGAGTTGGAAGGAAGCGAACTTGACGAAGTCCTCAGGCCTGATGTTACTGCACTCGAAATGCTTGCACAGATCCACAAGCCAATCGTCAGCATCGGTTGCCTCAACACAATTGCTGAAAGTCTTTGGCCCGTTAGTAAGGAACTGGTTGAGTATAGCAAAGTGATTCTGATTGTTGCCTTGGTTCCCTTGGTTGCGTTCATTGCGCTCTTGGAGAATTTGCATGATCAACTGTGTGTTTGCATTGGTTGCGGCCATCACAGCTTGCCATGCCTCCGGAGGAGGTGGAGGTGGTGGCGGATCTTGATTCTGATTCTGATTGGTGCTCTTAGCGGGAGCCATCCTGAAGAGGTTGACCACCGTTAGTACATAGACAGATAAAATGAAGCTGAATCCAACGGAATGAAAATTGCAACATATAGTCCTCACATCCAAACAAAATGAACGAATGCATTCCTCTTGAAATGGTCACATACCCATAAATTGAGAAGCCACTTAGAATTAAGGTAGAGAAATAAATCAACAAGGTACGGATCAAGAACGAATACTCGGTAAGAAATCCCAATCTCAAACCAAATATCCGTGGAAGAAGAACTAGAGCTACAAGAATTCCCACCTATGAAACTCCCGAACCTTTCCGGTTATGCAATCAGGTGTTGGGGATACAGGGGAAGCATAATATCTCACCCAAATCTAACAAATCCTACATCTAGCTGTATCCGTCCTTCAACACATAACCGAGAAAAACTTCGGAAACCATCTACCTCAACCTTCGAAAAGCATCCGTTATACAAGTTATGGCGATACTCCCGAACTCCCGCCCCAGTACTGGGTGGCGTCGAGGTTATCTCACCAACGAACTGCATAAAAGAGATTTTCGATGTCGGCGTACTAGACTCAGGTATTCCAGAACTGCAACGATAAAATTATGACGACAACACCTCAGAGCTCAACTCCCCGGGACGCTTCCACAAAACCCCTGACAGGAGGCACCAAGACAATGTTCTCATCATAAAACCATCGGAACGATTCCAAGATACCCGCGTGATCCTAAATTTTTTTTAGTGAAATTTTAGAATAGAAGAGTCAAAACTCTATGTCAGGATGCCTTACCAGAGCGATGAGGAGACTGGGAAGTAAAAAGAATTCCTAAACTCTCCGATATATAATTCCTAAATGACTCAAAAACATTTTTCTAGACACAACTCGGCTACTAAAAACGATCAAGCAATGGGGCTCCTAAGGTCGGGGAAGGCTCTGATACCAACTTGTAACACCCTCGATGCGACTATAGCTCCCACGTGTCGAGGCACGACTTAGAGACATAATCGCATTGAAGGCATATGTCGCAAGTTAGGCAATCTTCACAACATCCCATGTAATATATAGATAATAAAAGGGGAGATAACATAGTTGGCTTACACTCGCCACGTCAATCAAGTACATCAATAACATTACATCATTCAAACACTCATGGCCCGACTACGGCGCCAAAATAAAAGATAACCCAACATGCGACACGGTCCCGATCACCCCCAACTGGGCACCACTACTGATCATCAGGAAAGGAAACATAGTATTGTTGAGAGTCCTCGTCGAACTCCCACTTGAGCTCGAGCGCGTCACCTGGAGCGGAATCGTCAGGCCCTGCATCTGGTGTAATAGTAATCTGTGAGCCACAGGGACTCAGCAATCTCGCACCCTCGCGATCAAGACTATTTAAGCTTAATAGGTATGGCAAGGTAAATATACGTGGAGCTGCAGCAAGCGACTAGCATATGTGGTGGCTATCCTGTTCGCAAAAGAGAGCGAGAAGAGGAGGCAAAGCGCAAGCGAGAAACTAGAGAGCAACCTGCGCAAGCATTACTCCAACACCGTATTCACTTCCCGGACTCCGCCGAGAAGAGACCATCATGGTAACTCACACTGTTGATTCATTTTAATTAAGTTAAGGTTCAAGTTATCTACAACCGGACATTAACAAATTCCCATCTGCCCATAACCACGGGCACGGCTTTCGGAAGTTCAAATCCCTGCAGGGGAGTCCCAACTTAGCCCATGACAAGCTCTCACGGTCAACGAAGGAATAGACCTCCTCCTGAGATGTTCCGATCAGACTCGGTATCTCGGTTCTTCAAGACACCTCGACAGCTTAAAACAAATCCAGCAACACCGTCCGAATGTGCCGACAAATCCCGATAGGAGCTGCACATATCTCGTTCTCAGGGCACACTCAGATAGGTCAAGCTACAAGTAAAACCAACCCTCGAGTTTCCCCGAGGTGGCCCCGCAGGCTGCCTGGTTCAGACCAACACTCAGAGGAGCACTGGCCCCGGGGGGGGGGGGTTAAAATAAGATGACCCTCGGGCTCCGGAAACCCAAGGGAAAAAGAGGCTAGGTGGCAAATGGTAAAACCAAGGTTGGGCATTGATGGAAAAGCTTTAATCAAGGTGAACTATCAAGGGGTTCCCATTATAACCCAACCGCGTAAGGAACGCAAAATCCGGGAACATAACACCGATATGACGGAAACTAGGGCGGCAAGAGTGGAACAAAACACTAGGCGAGAGGCCGAGCCTTCCACCCGTTACCAAGTATATAGATTCATTAAGATAACATGGCAATATAATGATATCCCAACAAGAAAATAATGTTCCAACAAGGAATGGTCTCCAATCTTCACCTGCAACTAGCAACGCTATAAGAGGGGCTGAGCAAAGCGGTAACATAGCCAATCAACGGTTTGCTAGGACATGGTGGGTTAGAGGTTTGGCATGGCAATTTGGGAGGCTTGAAAGCAAGTGGTAGGCATCTTAGCATTGGCATAGCAAAAGAGCGAGCATCTAGCAAAGCAAAGATAGTAGTGATTTCGAGGGTATGATCATCTTGCCTGCAAAGTTGTCAGAGTTGACTGGATCCTCGAAAGCAAACTCAATGGGCTCCTCGTTAGCGAACTCGTCTCCCGGCTCTACCCAAACAAGACAAACAAGCAACAAGGACACAATCAACCACGTGCAAGGATCAAATAACATGATGCAAGGATGGTATGCTATGCGGGATGCGATGCGGGATGCATATGCAAGATTTGACAAGGGATGCATGAACCTGGCCTCAACTTGGAAATCCAAGTGTGCCACTGGAAAGATGAGATGAAATCACTTGAAAACGATATAAAGAACGCCGGAATCGAAGTTACGGTTTGGAAATGGCAAGCGATTCAAATATGACACCGGTCTGCGATTTACAGCAAGTAGCCATCTAAATGCAATGAGATGAACAAGCTACAGCACCCAAACATGGCAAAAAAATACATGGAAGGGATGCATTCATGATTCTTAACAAAAGTCTAGCATTGAGCTACAGCCAATTCATCCATTAACAGGTTCAAACAAGCATGGCAAAAATGCATATGGTAAACAGATCTCAGACTTAGTGAAATTAACACTTGTCTGGAATTTCAGATCAGATAGCACTCTTCGGAGCAACAACACTACATGTTACAGGACCTGAACATGGCAAAGTAAAGCATGTCATGGAGCTACTCAAAGAGCTTAACAAAAGTCCCTTAGTGACCTTGAGCCAAAAGGGATCAGAAAATACAATTGCAAGCATGTGAACATGGCAAAAACATAATTAGTTCTCAGACTTTGTGAAAAACTGGAGCATGCTGAAACAGATATCAAGTAGGCATGTTTACGAGCTCGATGCACTCACTACAGAGCAAGTCATGACAAGATAAGCATACACCCACCGAGAATACACAAAATGCAAGCTAGACATTGCAAGAACAATAGCATAGCATGCACGGATCAACTACAACATCCTCGGCAAAATCGCTAACAAGTAGACAATCTGCCCAGATTCACGAAGTAGCAACAGTAGAGCTCGATTGACTCAAGATAGGGTGCTCCATAATTGCAACCAAAGACATCGATGGATAGAGCACTACAAGATTAACAAAACATCCTTACTGATTATCCTCAAAAGAGGGACAGATCACTAGGAAACAATATGAACATATCACCATATGAGATAAACAGGTCAAGGACTTGGTGGAAATGCTAAGTCCCTGAAATCAGCATTACCAAGTGCCTCACTTTGCAAGCTTGTGCTAGTCACCACACACATCACAAAAATACATGGGTTGCACCTCTGGAAAGATGGCAAAACCCTTAACAAAACATATGTAGAGCTCCAGGTCATATCATGCACACAATAATCATGGCAAAAATGACAAATATCTAAATGGAGCAGCAGATCTGACAAATATCTCAAGTAGCACTCTTCTAACAGTATTTCGGGCATCAAGATGAACTCAAATGAAAATGATGCAATGGAATGAAATGATATACTCTCTGAGGCGAACATTTTGATATGCTATATGCCAAAAACGGAGCTACGGATGCGGAGATATTGTTGGAAATATGCCCTAGAGGCAATAATAAAAGTATTATTATTATATTTCTTTGTTCATGATAATTGTCTTTATTCATGCTATAACTGTATTATCCGGAAATCGTAATACACGTGTGAATACATAGACCATAATATGTCCCTAGTAAGCCTCTAGTTGACTAGCTCGTTGATCAACAGATAGTCATGGTTTCCTGGCTATGGACATTGGATGTCATTGATAACGGGATCACATCATTAGGAGAATGATGTGATGGACAAGACCTAATCCTAAGCATAGCACAAGATCGTGTAGTTCGTTTGCTAGAGCTTTTCCAATGTCAAGTATATTTTCCTTTAACCATGAGATCGTGTAACTCCCGGATACCGTAAGAGTGCTTTGGGTGTATCAAACATCACAACGTAACTGGGTGACTATAAAGGTGCACTATAGGTATTTCTGAAAGTGTCTATTGGGTTGACACGGATCGAGACTGGGATTTGTCACTCCATATAACGGAGAGGTATCACTGGGCCCACTCGGTAATGCATCATCATAATGAGCTCAAAGTGACCAAGTGTCTGGTCACGGGATCATGCATTACGGTACGAGTAAAGTGACTTGCCGGTAACGAGACTGAACAAGGTATTGGGATACCGACGATCGAGTCTCGGGCAAGTAACATACCGATTGACAAAGGGAATTGTATACGGGGTTGTTTAATCCTCGACATCATGGTTCATCCGATGAGATCATCGTGGAGCATGTGGGAGCCAACATGGGTATCCAGATCCCGCTGTTGGTTATTGACCGGAGAGTCGTCCCGGTCATGTCTGCATGTCTCCCGAACCCGTAGGGTCTACACACTTAAGGTTCGGTGACGCTAGGGTTGTGAAGATATGTATATGCAGTAACCCGAATATTGTTCGGAGTCCCGGATGAGATCCCGGACGTCACGAGGAGTTCCGGAATGGTCCGGAGGTAAAGAATTATATATAGGAAGTGCTGTTTCGGCCATCGGGAGAAGTTTCGGGGTTATCGGTATTGTACCGGGACCACCGGAGGGGGTCCCGGGGGCCCACCAGGTGGGGCCACCTGTCCCGGGGGGCCACATGGGCTGTAGGGGGTGCGCCTTGGCCTAGATGGGCCAAGGGCACCAGCCCCAAAAGCCCATGCGCCTAGGGTTCCACTTAAGGGAAGAGTCCCAATGGTGGAAGGCACCTCTAGGTGCCTTGGGGGGGGGGAGGGAAACCTCCCCTTGGCTGCCGCACCTAGGAGATTGGATCTCCTAGGCTGGCGCACCCCCCCTTGGCCCTCCTATATATAGTTGAGGAGAGGGAGGACTTCATACCTCAGCCTTTGGTGCTTCCCTCTCCCCTGTTACATCTCTCCCTCGTAGTACACGGCGAAGCCCTGCTACTGTGACGCCCTGCATCCACCACCACGCCGTCGTGTTGCTGGATCTTCATCAACCTCTCCTTCCCCCTTGCTGGATCAAGAAAGGAGGAGACGTCATCCGTTCCGTACGTGTGTTGAACGCGGAGGTACCGTCCGTTCGGTGCTAGGATCTCCGGTGATTTGAATCACGTCGTGTTCGA
>NC_053026.1:760334-827397 GCF_003073215.2 Triticum urartu
CTCTTTTACCATGAATTACAATGTCTAGTAAGTCCTTGATCTTCAAAGGTGCTCTGCATTTATGTTTTGTGGTCTCAAAAAGGGCTAGCGAGATACCATCCTGTTATATCATATTATGATTGTTTTGAGAAAGTATTGTCATCCAAGATTTATTATTATTGCTCGCTAGTTGATTATGCTATTGATATGAGTAAAATTGAGACCTAAGCGTTATTGCGAATGTGGTTAGTTATAATCTTTGCTGAAAACTTGAATGCTGGCTTTACATATTTACAACAACAAGAGCAAACACAGTTTGTAAAAGTTTATCTTTATCAGTTTCAGTTTGTCAACTGAATTGCTTGAGGACAAGCAAAGGTTTAAGGTTGGAGGACAAGCAATGGTTTAAGCAAAGGTTTAAGTCTGGGTTAGTTCCACTCTAAATTGCATGATTTGAATGGAACTAACCCGGACTGACGCTGTTTTCAGCAGAATTACCATGGTGTTATTTATGTGCAGAAACAAACATTCTCGGAATGACCTGAAACTTCACGGAGCAACTTTTTGGAAAATATAAAAAATACCTGCAAAAGATGAAGGCCAGAGGGCCCACCACCTGTCCACGAGGGTGGGGGGGCACGCCCCCTACCTCGTGGGCCCCCTGGAGCTCCTCCGACTCCAACTCCAAGTCTATATATTGTGTTTCGGGGAGAAAAAAATCAGAGAGAAGAATTCATCGCGTTTTACGATACGGAGCCGCCGCCAAGCCCTAAAACCTCTCGTGAGGGCTGATCTGGAGTCCGTTCAGGGCTCCGGAGAGGGGAATCCGTCGCCATCGTCATCATCAACCATCCTCCATCACCAATTTCATGATGCTCACCGCCGTGCGTGAGTAATTCCATAGTAGGCTTGCTGGACGGTGATGGGTTGGATGAGATCTATCATGTAATCGAGTTAGTTTTGTTAGGGTTTGATCCCTAGTATCCACTATGTTCTGAGATTGATGTTGCTATGACTTTGCTATGCTTAATGCCTGACACTAGGGCCCGAGTGCCATGATTTCAGATCTGAACCTATTATGTTTTCATCAATATATGAGAGTTCTTGATCCTATCTTGCAAGTCTATAGTCACCTATTATGTGTTATGATCCGTTAACCCTGAAGTGACAATAATCGGGATACTTACCGGTGATGACCGTAGTTTGAGGAGTTCATGTATTCACTATGTGTTAATGCTTTGTTCCGGTACTCTACTAAAAGGAGGCCTTAATATCCCTTAGTTTTCGTAAGGACCCCGCTGCCACGGGAGGGTAGGACAAAAGATGTCATGCAAGTTCTTTTCCATAAGCACGTATGACTATATTCGGAATACATGCCTACATTATATCAATGAATTGGAGCTAGTTCTGTGTCACCCTAGTTTATGATTGTTACATGATGAACCGCATCCGGCATAATTCTCCATCACTGATCCATTGCCTACGAGCTTTCCATATATTGTTCTTCGCTTATTTACTTTTCCGTTGTTATTGCTATCATCACTACAAAATGCCAAAAACATTACTTTTGCTATTGTTACCTTTTGCTACCGTTACCACTATTATCATATTACTTTGCTACTAAACACTTTGCTGCGGATACTATGTTTCCAGGTGTGGTTGAATTGACAACTCAGCTGCTAATACTTGAGAGTATTATTTGGCTCCCCTTGTGTCGAATCAATAAATTTGGGTTGAATATTCTACCCTCGAAAACTGTTGCGATCCCCTATACTTGTGGGTTATCATGGACATCAAAACGCCATTCCTTAATGGTTTCCTTAAGGAAGAACTGTATATGATGCAGCCAGAAGGTTTTGTCGATCCTAAGAATGCTGACAAGGTGTGCAAGCTCCAACGCTCAATCTATGGGCTGGTGCAAGCATCTCGAAGTTGGAACATTCGATTTGATGAGATGATCAAAGCGTTTGGGTTTACACCGACTTATGGAGAAGCCTGTGTTTACAAGAAAGTGAGTGGGAGCTCTGTAGCGTTTCTCATATTATATGTGGATGACATACTATTGATGGGGAATGATATAGAATTATTGGAAAGCATAAAGGCCTACTTGAATAAGTGTTTTTCAATGAAGGACCTTGGAGAAGCTGCTTATATATTAGGCATCAAGATCTATAGAGATAGATCGAGACGCCTCATTGGTCTTTCACAAAGCACATACCTTGACAAGATATTGAAGAAGTTCAATATGGATCAGTCAAAGAAGGGGTTCTTGCATGTATTGCAAGGTGTGAGATTGAGCGCGGCTCAATGACCGACCACGGCAGAAGATAGAGAAAAGATGAGTGTCATTCCCTATGCCTTGGCCATAGGGTTTATTATGTACGCCATGCTGTGTACCAGACCTGATGTAAACATTGCCGTAAGTTTGGTAGGAAGGTACCAAAGTAATCCTAGCATGGAACACTGGACAGCGGTCAAGAATATCCTGAAGTACCTGAAAATTACTAAGGATATGTTTCTCGTTTATGGAGGTGACGAAGAGCTCGTCGTAAAGGGTTGCATTGATGCTAGCTTTGACACAGATCTGGATGACTCCAAGTCACAAACCGGATACGTGTATATTTTGAATGGTGGGGCAGTCAGCTGGTGCAGTTGCAAGCAAAGCGTCGTGGCGGGATCTACATGTGAAGTGGTGTACATGGAAGCCTCGGAGGCAGCACATGAAGCAATCTGGATGAAGGAGTTCATTACCGACTTAGGAGTTATTCCCAATGTGCCGGGCCCGATGAATCTCTTCTGTGACAACACTGGAGCTATTGCCCTTGCCAAGGAGCCCAGGTTTCATAAGAAGACCAGGCATATCAGGCGTCGCTTCAACTCCATTCGTGAAAATATTCAAGATGGAGACATAGAGATTTGTAAAGTGCATACGGACCTAAATGTCGCAGATCCATTGACTAAACCTCTTCCACGTGCAAAACATGATCAACACCACAACTCTATGGGTGTTCGATTCATCACAATGTAACTAGGTTACTGACTCTAGTGCAAGTGGGAGGCTGTTGGAAATATGCCCTAGAGGCAATAATAAAATGGTTATTATTATATTTCCTTGTTCATGATAATTGTCTATTGTTCATGCTATAATTGTGTTATCCGGAAATCGTAATACATGTGTGAATACATAGACCACAACATGTCCCTAGTGAGCCTCTAGTTGACTAGCTCGTTGATCAATAGATGGTTATGGTTTCCTAACCATGGACATTGGATGTCATAGATAACGGGATCACATCATTAGGAGAATGATGTGATGGACAGGACCCAATCCTAAGCATAGCACAAGATCGTGTAGTTCGTCTGCTAAAGCTTTTCTAATGTCAAGTATCTTTTTCCTTGGACCATGAGATTATGCAACTCCCGGATACCGTAGGAGTTCTTTGGGTGTGCCAAACGTCACAACGTAACTGGGTGGCTAGAAAGGTACACCACGGGTATCCCCGAAAGTATCTGTTGGGTTGGCACGAATCGAGACTGGGATTTGTCACTCCGTATGATGGAGAGGTATCTCTGGGCCCACTCGGTAGGACATCATCATAATGAGCTCAGTGTGATCTAGGAGATGATCACGGGATGATGTGTTACGAAACGAGTAAAGATATTTGCCGTAACGAGATTGAACAAGTTCTCGGTATACCGACGATCGAATCTCGGGCAAGTGCTATACCGGTAGACAAAGGGAATCGTATACGGGATTGATTGAATCCTTGACATCGTGGTTCATCGGATGAGATCATCGTGGAGCATGTGGGAGCCAACATGGGTATCCAGATCCCGCTGTTGGCTATTGGCCGGAGAGATGTCTCAGTCATGTCTGCATGCCTCCCGAACCCGCAGGGTCTACATGTTGGGGAACGTTGCAGAAAACAAAAAAAATTCTACGGTTTCACCAAGATCCATCTAGGAGTTCATCTAGCAACGAGTGATTGGATTGCATCTACATACCTTTGTAGATCACACGCGGAAGCGTTCAAAGAACGGGGATGAGGAAGGTGTACTCGACGTGATCCAAATCACCGGAGATCCTAGCGCCGAACGGACGGCACCTCCGCGTTCAACACACGTACGGTCAACGTAACGTCTCCTTCTTGATCCAGCAAGGGGAAAGGAGAGGTTGAGGAAGATGGCTCCAGCAGCAGCACGACGACGTGGTGGTGATGGAGCTGCAGTACTTCGGCAGGGCTTCGCCAAGCACTATGGAGGAGGAGGAGGTGTTGGAGAGGGAGAGGGAGGCACCAAAGGCAAAAGGGTAAGAAGTCCTCCATCTCCCCCACTATATATAGGAGGGCCAAGGGGGGGGGGCGCCGGCCCTAGGAGATCTAATCTCCTAGGGGGGTGCGGCCAAGGGGAGGAATCCCTCCTCCCCAAGGCACCTAGGAGGTGCCTTCCCCTCCTAGGACTCTTCCCTCCTTGAAACCCTAGGCGCATGGGCCTCTTGGGGCTCGTGCCCTTGGCCCATGTAGGCCAAGGCGCACCCCCTACAGCCCATGTGGCCCCCCGGGACAGGTGGCCCCACCCGGTGGACCCCCGGGACCCTTCCGGTGGTCCCGGTACAATACCGGTGACCCCGAAACTTGTCCCGATGGCCGAAATAGCACTTCCTATATATAATTCTTTACCTCCGGACCATTCCGGAACTCCTCGTGACGTCCGGGATCTCATCCGGGACTCCGAACAACATTCGGGTTACTGCATATACATATCCCTACAACCCTAGCGTCACCGAACCTTAAGTGTGTAGACCCTACGGGTTCGGGAGACATGTAGACATGACCGAGATGAATCTCCGGTCAATAACCAACAGCGGGATCTGGATACCCATGTTGGCTCCCACATGTTCCTCGATGATCTCATCAGATGAACCACGATGTCGAGGATTCAAGCAACCCCCTATACAATTCCCTTTGTCAATCGGTATGTTACTTGCCCGAGATTCGATCGTCGGTATCCCAATACCTCGTTCAATCTCGTTACCGGCAAGTCACTTTACTCGTACCATAATGCATCATCCCGTGACCAGACACTTGGTCACTTTGAGCTCATTATGATGATGCATTACCGAGTGGGACGACAGCGATCACATCGACCTTGGAACCATTCCTGACGCGCATCGTCACCTCGTCCTTCGCCAATCTCCGCTTATTCCGCAGCTCCTGCTTTGAGTTACAAATGTGAGCGACTGCGCCGGTATCAAATACGTAGGAGCTACTACGAGTACTGGTAAGGTACACATCAATTACATGTATATCACATATACCTTTCGTTTTGCCGGTCTTCTTGTCTGCTAAGTATTTGGGGTAGTTCCGCTTCCAGTGACCACTTTCCTTGCAATAAAAGCACTCAGTCTCGGGCTTGGGTCCATTCTTTGGCTTCTTCCCGGCAGCTTGCTTGCCGGGCGCGGCAACTCCCTTGCTGTCCTTCTTGAAGGCTTTCTTACCCTTGCCCTTCTTGAACTTAGTGGTTTTATTCACCATCAACACTTGATGTTCCTTTTTGACTTCTACCTCTGCTGATTTCAGCAGTGCAAATACTTCAGGAATGGTCTTTTCCATCCCTTGCATATTGAAGTTCATCACAAAGCTCTTGTAGCTCGGTGGAAGCGACTGAAGGATTCTGTCAATGACCGCGTCCTCCGGGAGATTAACTCCCAGCTGAGTCAAGCGGTTATGCAACCCAGACATAGTGAGTATGTGCTCACTGACAGAACTGTTTTCCTCCATCTTACAGCTGAAGAATTTGTTGGAGACTTCATATCTCTCGACCCGGGCATGAGCTTGGAAAACCATTTTCAGCTCTTCGAACATCTCATATGCTCCGTGTCTCTTAAAACGCTTTTGGAGCCCCGGCTCTAAGCTGTAAAGCATGCCGCACTGAACGAGGGAGTAGTCATCGGTACGTGCCTGCCAAGCGTTCATAACGTCTTGTTCTGCAGGGAGAACAGGTGCATCACCTAGCGGTGCTTGTAGGACATAATCTTTCTTGGCAGCTATGAGGATGATCCTCAGGTTCCGGACCCAGTCCGTGTAGTTGCTGCCATCGTCTTTCAGCTTGGTTTTCTCTAGGAACGCGTTGAAGTTGAGGACTACGTTGGCCATTTGATCTATAAGACATATTGTAAAGATTTTAGACTAAGTTCATGATAATTAAGTTCATCTAATCAAATTATAATGAACTCCCACTTAGATAGACATCCCTCCAGTCATCTAAGTATAACATGATCCGAGTTAACTAGGCCGTGTCCGATCATCACGTGAGACGGACTAGTCAACGTCGGTGAACATCTTCATGTTGATCGTATCTTCTATATGACTCATGCTCGACCTTTCGGTCTTCTGTGTTCCGAGGCCATGTTTGTACATGCTAGGCTCGTCAAGACAACCTAAGTGTTTTGCATGTGTAAATCTGTCTTACACCCGTTGTATGTGAACGTTAGAATCTATCACACCCGATCATCACGTGGTGCTTCGAAACAACGAACTCTCGCAACGGTGCACAGTTAGGGGGAACACTTTCTTGAAATTATTATGAGGGATCATCTTATTTACTACCGTCGTTCTAAGCAAACAAGATGAAAAACATGATAAAAATCACATGCAATCAAATAATAACAGTGACATGATATGGCCAATATCACATAGCTCCTTTGATCTCCATCTTGGGGCTCCATGATCATCTTGTCACCGGCATGACACCATGACCTCCATCATCATGGTCTCCATCATTGTGTCTCCATGAAGTTGCTCGCCAACTATTACTTCTACTACTATGGCTAAAGCGTTTAGCAATAAAGTAAAGTAATTTACATGGCGTTTCTCAATGACACGCAGGTCATAGAAAAATAAAGACAACTCCTATGGCTCCTGCCGGTTGTCATACTCATCGACATGCAAGTCGTGATTCCTATTTCAATAGCATGAACATCTCATACATCACATATATATCATTCATCATTCATCACAACTTTGGCCATATCATATCACAAAGCACTTGCTGCAAAAACAAGTTAGACGTCCTCTAATTGTTGTTGCAAGTTTTACGTGGCTGAAGTAGGGTTCTAGCAAGAATGTTTTCTTACCTACGTGAAAGCCACAACGTGATTTGTCAACTTCTATTTACCCTTCATAAGGACCCTTTTCATCGAATCCGCGCCAACTAATGTGGGAGAGACAGACACCCGCCAGCCACCTTATGCAACTTGTGCATGTTAGTCGGTGGAACCGGTCTCACGTAAGCGTACGTGTAAGGTTGGTCCGGGCCGCTTCATCCCACAATACTGTTGAAGCAAGATAAGACTAGTAGCGGCAAGAAAGTTGACAACATCAATGCCCACAACAAATTGTGTTCTACTCGTGCAAGAGAACTACGCATAGACCTAGCTCTGATACCACTGTTGGGGAACGTTGCAGAAAACAAAAAAAATTCTATGGTTTCACCAAGATCCATCTAGGAGTTCATCTAGCAACGAGTGATTGGATTGCATCTACATACCTTTGTAGATCACGCGCGGAAGCGTTCAAAGAATGGGGATGAGGAAGGTGTACTCGACGTGATCCAAATCATTGGAGATCCTAGCGCCGAACGGACAGCACCTCCGCGTTCAACACACGTACGGTCAGCGTAACGTCTCCTTCTTCTTGATCCAGCAAGGGGAAAGGAGAGGTTGAGGAAGATGGCTCTAGCAGCAGCACGACGGCGTGGTGGTGATGGAGCTGCAGTACTCCGGCAGGGCTTCGCCAAGCACTATGGAGGAGGAGGAGGTGTTGGAGAGGGAGAGGGAGGCACCAAAGGCAAAAGGGTAAGAAGTCCTCCATCTCCCCCACTATATATAGGAGGGCCAAGGGGGGGCGCCAGCCCTAGGAGATCTAATCTCCTAGGGGGGTGCGGCCAAGGGGAGGAATCCCTCCTCCCCAAGGCACCTAGGAGGTGCCTTCCCCTCCTAGGACTCTTCCCTCCTTGAAACCCTAGGCGCATGGGCTTCTTGGGGCTGGTGCCCTTGGCCCATGTAGGCCAAGGAGCACCCCCTACAGCCCATGTGGCCCCCTGGGACAGGTGGCCCCACCCGGTGGACCCCCGGGACCCTTCCGGTGGTCCCGGTACAATACAGGTGACCCCGAAACTTGTCCCGATGCCCGAAATAGTACTTCCTATATATAATTCTTTACCTCCGGACCATTCCGGAACTCCTCGTGACGTCCGGGATCTCATCAGGGACTCCGAACAACATTCAGGTTACTGCATATACATATCCCTACAACCCTAGCGTCACCGAACCTTAAGTGTGTAGACCCTACGGGTTCGGGAGACATGTAGACATGACCGAGACGAATCTCCGGTCAATAACCAACAGCGGGATCTGGATACCCATGTTGGCTCCCACATGTTCCTCGATGATCTCATCGGATGAACCACGATGTCGAGGATTCAAGCAACCCTGTATACAATTCCCTTTGTCAATCGGTATGTTACTTGCCCGAGATTCGATCGTCGGTATCCCAATACCTCGTTCAATCTCGTTACCGGCAAGTCACTTTACTCGTACTATAATGCATGATCCCATGACCAGACACTTGGTCACTTTGAGCTCATTATGATGATGCATTATCGAGTGGGCCCAGTGATACCTCTCCGTCATACGGAGTGACAAATCCTAGTCTTGATCCATGTCAACCCAACAGACACTTTCGGAGATACCCGTAGTATACCTTTATAGTCACCCGGTTACGTTGTGACGTTTGGTATACCCAAAGCACTCCTACGGTATCCGGGCATTACACGATCTGATGGTCTAAGGAAAAGATACTTGACATTGGAAAACTCTAGCAAACGAACTATACGATCTTATGCTATGTTTAGGATTGGGTCTTGTCCATCACATCATTCTCCTAATGATGTGATCTCGTTATCAATGACATCCAATGTCCATAGTCGGGAAACCATGACTATCTGTTGATCAACGAGCTAGTCAACTAGAGGCTTACTAGGGACATGTTGGTGTCTATTATTTACACATGTATTACGATTTCCGGATAACACAATTATAGCATGAATAAAGACAATTATCATGAACAAGGAAATATAATAATAATGCTTTTATTATTGCCTCTAGGGCATATTTCCAACACTACACACTTAAGGTTCGATGACGCTAGGGTTATAGGGAATAGATGTACGTGGTTACCGAATGTTGTTTGGAGTCCCGGATGAGATCCCGGACGTCACGAGGATTTCCATAATGGTCCGGAGGTAAATATTTATATATGGGAAGTCCAGTTTCAGACACCGGAAAGGTTTCGGGGTTTATCGGTATTGTACTGGGACCACCGAAGGAGTTCCGGGGGTCCATCGGGAGGGTCCACCTGCCCCGAAGGACCTAATGGGCTGTAGTTGGGTGGGAACCAGCCCCTTAGTGGGCTGGTGCGCCCCCCAAGGGCCCAAGGCGCCTAGGGTTGGAAACCCTAGGGGCCGCTGCCATTCGGGGTGGGCGCCCCCCTATTTGGAAACCCTAGGGAGGCCGCTCCCCCCCCCCCCGAGGGGCCGCCGCCCCCCTCTAGATGGATCTAGGGGGCCGGCCCCCTCTTCCCTTCCCCCTATAAATAGTGGGGGTGGGAGGGCAACCGACCCCTTCTCCTGGTGCAGCCTACCCCTCTCCCTCCTCGTCTCTCGCAATGCTTGGCGAAGCCCTGCTTGAGTGCCACGCTCCTCCACCACCACCACGCCGTCGTGCTGCTGCTGGATGGAGTCTTCCCCAACCTCTCCCTCTCTCCTTGTTGGATCAAGGCACGGGAGACGTCACCGGGCTGCACGAGTGTTGAACGCGGAGGCACCGCTGTTCGGTGCTTGGATCGGAATCAACCACGATCTGAATCGCTACGAGTACGACTCCCTCATCCACGTTCTTGTAACGCTTCCGCATCGCGATCTTCAAAGGTATGAACATGCACTCCCCACTCATTGCTAGTAAACTCCATAGGTTGATCTTGGTGATGCGTAGAATTTTTTTAATTTCTGCAACGATCCCCAACAATTTGGTACACAACGCTTACCATACGTGCATGCTACGGGACTTGAAAACTTCAACACAAGTATTTCTCAAATTCACAACTACTCAACTAGCACAACTTTAATATCACTATCTCCATATCTCAAAACAATCATCAAGTCTCAAACTTCTCTTAGTATTCAATGCACTGATATGAAAGTTTTTTATTATATCAAAAGAAAATTACCATGCTGTTATAAACTCTCAAAATAATATAAGTGAAGCGTGAGAGTTCATCTATTTCTTCAAAATAAAACCACCGCCGTGCTCTGAAAGGATATAAGTGAAGCACTAGAGCAAATGACAAACTACTCCAAAAGATATAAGTGAAGATCAATGAGTAGTTGAATAATTATGCATCTATGTGAAGACTCTATAACATTTAATAAATTCAGATCTTGGTATTTTATTCAAACAGCAAGCAAAACAAAATAAAATAAAATGACACTCCAAGCAAAACACATATCATGTGGTGAATAAAAATATAGCTCCAAGTAAAGTTACCGATGAATGAAGACGAAAGAGGGGATGCCTTCCGGGGTATCCCCAAGCTTGGGCTCTTGGTTGTCCTTGAATATTACCTTGGGGTGCCTTGGTAATCCCAAGCTTAGGCTCTTTCCATTCCTTATTCCAGAGTCCATCGAATCTTTACCCAAAACTTGAAAACTTCACAACACAAAACTTAAAAAAATCTTTGTGAGCTCCGTTAGTAAAAGAAAACAAACCACCACTCAAGGTAATGTAATTAACTCATTCTTGATTTATATTGGTTTTAAACCTACTGTATTCCAACTTTTCTATGGTTCATAAACTCTATTACTAGCCATAGATTCATCAAAATAAGCAAACAACACACGAAAAACAGAATCTGTCAAAAACAGAACAGTCTGTAGTAATCTGGATCAAACGTATACTTCTGGAACACCAAAAATTCTAAAATAAATTTCTGAACGTGAGGAATTTATCTATTAATCATCTGCAAAAAGAATTAACTAAATATCACTCTCCAGTAAAAAATGGCAGCAATTCTCGTGAGCGCTAAAGTTTCTGTTTTTCACAGCAAGATCAAAAAGACTTCACCCAAGTCTTCCCAAAAGTTCTACTTGGCACAAACACTAATTAAAGCACAAAAAACTCAATCATAACAGAGGCTAGATAAATTATTTATTACTAAACAGGAGCAAAAAGCAAAGAACAAAAATTGGGTTGCCTGCCAACAAGCGATATTGTTTAACGCCCCTAGCTAGGCATGATGATTTCAATGATGCTCACATAAACAATAAGAATTGAAACATAAAGAGAGCATCATGAAGCATATGACTAGCACATTTAAGTCTAACCCACTTCCTATGCATAGGTATTTTGTGAGCAAACAACTTGTGGGAACAAGAATCAACTTGCATAGGAAGGTAAAACAAGCAAATCTTCAAGATTTTCAACACATAGAGAGGAAACTTGATATTATTGCAACTCCTACAAGCATATATTCCTCCCTCATAATAATTTTCAGTAGAATCATGAATGAATTCAACAATATAACCATCATATAAAGCATTCTTTTCATGATCTACAAGCATGCAAAGTTGGCACTCTTCCAAAATAGTGGGATTAACATTAACTAAAGTCATGACCTCTCCAAACCCACTTTCATAATTATCATAATAAGATTCAACACCCTCCAAAATAGTGGGATAATACTTCCTAAAGTTGACACTCTTACAAACCCACTTTCATCAATATAGTCATCATAAATAGGAGGCATGCTATCATCAAGATAAATTTGCTCATCAAAACTTGGGGGACAAAAAATATCATCTTCATCAAACATAGCTTCCCCAAGCTTGTGGCTTTGCATATCATTAGCATCATGGATATTCAAGGAATTCATACTAACAACATTGCAATCATGCTCATCATTCAAATATTTAGTGCCAAACATTCTAATGCATTCTTCTTCTAGCACTTGAGCACAATTATCGGAATCCTTATTTTCATGATAGATATTAAAAAGATGAAGCATATGAGGTACCCTCAATTCCATTTTTTAGTAATTTTCTTTTATAAACTAAACTAGTGATAAAACAAGAAACTAAAAGATTCGATTGCAAGATCTAAAGATATACCTTCAAGCGCTAACCTCCCCAGCAACGGCGCCATAAAAGAGCTTGATGTCTACTACACAACCTTCTTCTTGTAGACGTTGTTGGGCCTCCAAGTGCAGAGGTTTGTAGGACAGTAGCAAATTTCCCTCAAGTGGATTTCCTAAGGTTTATCAGTCCGTGGGAGGCGTAGGATGAAGATGGTCTCTCTCAAGCAACCCTGCAACCAAATAACTAAGAGTCTCTTGTGTCCCCAACACACCCAATACAATGGCAAATTGTATAGGTGCACTAGTTCGGCGAAGAGATGGTGATACAAGTGCAATATGGATGGTAAATAAAGGTTTTTGTAATCTGAAATTATAAAAACAGCAAGGTAACTAATGATAAAAGTGAGCAAAAATGGTATTGCAATGTGTTGAAACAAGGCCTAAGGTTCATTCTTTCACTAGTGCATGTTCTCTCAACAATAATAACATAATTGGATCATATAACTATCTCTCAACATGCAACAAAGAGTCGCTACAAAGTCAGTAATAGGGGAGAACAAACGAAGAGATTATTGTAGGGTATGAAACCACCTCAAAGTTATCCTTTCTGATCGATCTATTCAAGAGTCCGTAGTAAAATAACATGAAGCTATTCTTTTCGTTCAATCTATCCTAGAGTTCGTACTAGAATAACACCTTAAGACACAAATCAACCAAAACCCTAATGTCACCTAGATACTCCAATCTCACCTCAAGTATCTGTGGGTATGATTATACGATTTGCATCACACAATCTCAGATTCATCTATTCAACCAACACAATGAACTTCAAAGAGTGCCCCAAAGTTTGTACCGCAAAGTGAAGACGAAAACGTGTGCCAACCCCTATGCATAAGTTCACGAGGTCACAAAACTCACAAGTTGATCACCAAAACATACATAAAGTGGATCATGTGATATCCCGTTGTCACCACAGATAAGCACATGCAAGACATACATCAAGTGTTCTCAAATCCTTAAAGACTCAATCCAATAAGATAACTTCAAACGGAAAACTCAATCCATTACAAGAGAGTAGAGGGGGAGAAACATCATAAGATCCAACTATAATTGCAAAGCTCGCGATACATCAAGATCGTACCACCTCAAGAACACGAGAGAGAGAGAGAGATCAAACACATAGCTACTGGTACATACCCTCAGCCCCGAGGGTGAACTACTCCCTCCTCGTCGTGGAGAGCGCCGGGATGATGAATATGGCCACCGGAGAGGGATTCCCCCTGGTAGGGTGCCGAAACGGGTCTAGATTGGTTTTCGGTGGCTACGGGGGCTTCTAGCGGCGGAACTCCCGATCTATTCTGCTCCCGATGTTTTTAGGGTATATGGACATATATAGGTGAAAGAAGTCAGCCAGGGGAGCCTCGAGGGGCCCACGAGGGTGGGGTCCGCCCAGGGGGCAGGCACGCCTCCCTGCCTCGTGGCCACCTCGAAGCTTCCCTGACGTCTACTCCAAGTCTCCTGGATTGCTTCCGTTCCAAAAATAACTCACCCAAAGGTTTCATTCCGTTTGGACTCCGTTTGATATTCCTTTTCTTCGAAACACTGAAATAGGCAAGAAAAACAACAATTTGGGTTGGGCCTCCGGTTAATAGGTTAGTCCCAGAAGTAATATAAAAGTGTATAATAAAGCCCATAAACATCCAAAATAGATAATATAATAGCATGGAACAACAAAAAAATTATAGATACGTTGGATACGTATCAGTGTGCCATGCTTTACGGCTTAGAATCAGGACTTCAAAGACATTTTGAACATCATGGACCATATGAGATGTTCTAGGAGTTGAAGTTAATATTTCAAGCAAATGCCTGAGTTGAGAGATATGAAGTCTCCAACAAGTTCTATAGCTGCAAGATGGAGGATAATAGTTCTGTCAGTGAACACATACTCAGAATGTCTGGGTACCATAACCACTTGACTCAACTGGGAGTTAATCTTCCAGATGATAGTGTCATTGACAGAGTTCTTAAATCACTGCCACCAAGCTATAAATGCTTCGTGATGAACTATAATATGCAAGGGATGGAAAAGACTACTCCCGAGCTGTTCGCAATGCTCAAAGCTGTAGAGGGAGAAATCAAGAAGGAGCATCAAGTGTTGATGGTTAACAAGACCACTAGTTTCAAGAAAAAAAAAGGTAAAGGAAAGCAGGGGAATGATGTCTACTACACAACCTTCTTCTTGTAGATGTTGTTGGGCCTCCAAGTGCAGAGGTTTGTAGGACAGTAGCAAATTTCCCTCAAGTGGATGACCTAAGGTTTATCAATCCGTGGGAGGCGTAGGATGAAGATGGTCTCTCTCAAACAACCCTGCAACCAAATAACAAAGAGTCTCTTGTGTCCCCAACACACCCAATATAACGGCAAATTGTATAGGTGCACTAGTTTGGCGAAGAGATGGTGATGCAAGTGCAATATGGATGGTAGATATAGGTTTTTGTAATTTGAAAATATAAAATACAGCAAGGTAACTAATGATAAAAAGAGAGCAAAAACGGTATTGCAATGCGTTGAAACAAGGCCTAGGGTTCATACTTTCACTAGTGCAAGTTCTCTCAACAATAATAACATAATTGGATCATATAACTATCCCTCAACATGCAACAAAGAGTCACTCCAAAGTCACTAATAGCGGAGAACAAATGAAGAGATTATTGTAGGGTACGAAACCACCTCAAAGTTATCCTTTCTGACCGATCCATTCAAGAGTCTGTAGTAAAATAACACGAAGCTATTCTTTGCATTCGATCTATCCTAGAGTTCGTACTAGAATAACACCTTAAGACACAAATCAACCAAAACCCTAATGTCACCTAGATACTCCAATGTCACCTCAAGTATCCGTGGGTACGATTATATGATATGCATCACACAATCTCAGATTCATCTATTCAACCAACACAAAGAACTTCAAAGAGTGCCCCAAAGTGTACGATTATATGATATGCATCACACAATCTCAGATTCATCTATTCAACCAACACAAAGAACTTCAAAGAGTGCCCCAAAGTTTCTACCGAAGATTCAAGACGAAAACGTGTGCCAACCCCTATGCATTAGTTCAAAGATCATGGAACCCGCAAGTTGATCACCAAAACATACATCAAGTAGATCACGTGAATATCCCATTGTCACCACAGATAAGCACATGCAAGACATACATCAAGTGTTCTCAAATCCTTAAAGACTCAGTCCGATAAGATAACTTCAAAGGGAAAACTCAATCCATTATAAAAAGTAGAGGGGGAGAAAAATCATAAGATCCAACTATAATAGCAAAGCTCGCGATACATCAAGATCGTGCCGAATCAAGAACACGAGAGAGAGAGAGAGATCAAACACATAGCTACTGGTACATACCCTCAGCCCCGAGGGTGAACTACTCCCTCCTCGTCATGGAGAGCGCCGGGATGATGAAGATGGCCACCGGTGATGGATTCCCCCCCCCTCCGGCAGGGTGCCGAAACAGGTCTAGATTGGTTTTCGGTGACCATAGAGGCTTGCGGCGGCGGAACTCCCAATCTAGGTTATTTTCTGGAGGTTTTTGTATTTGTAGGAACTTTTGGCGTCGGTCTCACACCAAGGGGGTCTCCAAGTCATCCACGAGATAGGGGGACGCGCCGAGGGGGGGTATGGCGCGCCCCCACCCTCGTGGATGGCCCGGGACTCTTCTCGCCCAACTCTTTTACTTCAGGGGCTTCTTTTGGTCCATAAAAATGTTGGGGAACGCAGTAATTTCAAAAAAATCCTACGCACACGCAATATCATGGTGATGCATAGCAACGAGAGGGGAGAGTGTCGTCCATGTACCCTCGTAGACCGTAAGCGGAACCGTTATGACAACATAGTTGATGTAGTCGTACGTCTTCACGATCTACCGATCCTAGTACCGAACGTACGACACCTCCGTGATCTGCACACGTTCAGCTTAGTGACTTCCCACGAACTCACGATCTAGTAGAGCTTTGAGGGAGAGTTCCGTCGGCACGACGGCGTGATGACGGTGTTGATGAAGCTACCGATGCAGGGCTTCGCCTAAGCACCACTACGATATGACCGATGTGGATTATGGTGGAGGGGGGCACCACACACGTCTAAAAGATCAATGATCAACTTGTGTGTCTATGGGGTGCCCCCCTCCCCCATATATAAAGGAGTGGAGGAGGGGAAGAGGCCGGCCCTCCTAGGCGTGCCCCAAGGGGAGTCCTACTCCCACCGGGAGTAGGACTCCAACCCTTCCAAGAGTAGGAGTAGGAGAGAGGGAAGGAGGAGAGAGGGGTCAGGAAAGGGGGGTGCCGCCCCCCTCCTTGTACAATTCATACTAGAGGGGGAGGGGGCGCGCGGCCTGCCCTGGCCGCCCCTCCTCTTCTCCACAAAGGCCCAATAGGCCCATTACACTCCCCGAGGGGTTCCGCTAACCCCCCGGTACTCCGGTATTTGTCCAAATTTGCCCGGAACCCATCCGAAGTCCAAACATAGTCATCCAATATATCGATCTTTATGTATCAACCAGTTCGGGACTCCTCGTCATGTCCGTGATCATACCATGGACTCCGAACTATCTTTAGTACATCAAAAAACATAAAGTCATAATATCGATCGTCACTGAACGTTAAGCGTGCGGACCCTACGGGTTCGAGAACTATGTAGACATGATCGAGACACGTCTCCGGTCAATAACCAATAGCGAAACCTGGATGCTCATATTGGCTCCTACATATTCTACGAAGATCTTTATCAGTCAAATCGCATAACAACATACGTTGTTCCCTTTGTCATCGGTATGTTACTTGCCCGAGATTCGATCGTCGGTATCTCAATACCTAGTTCAATCTCATTACCGGCAAGTCTCTTTACTCGTTCCGTAATGTTACATCCCATAACTAACTCATTAGCTGCATTGCTTGCAAGGCTTATAGTGATGTTCATTACCGAGAGGGCCCAGAAATACCTCTCCGACAATCGGAGTGACAAATCCTAATCTTGATCCATGCCAACTCAACAAACACCATCGGAGACACTTTTAGAGCACCTTTATAATCACCCAGTTACGTGGTGATGTTTGGTAGCACACAAAGTGTTCCTCCGGTATTCGGGAGTTGCATGATCTCATAGTCATAAGAACACGTATAGTGATGGAGAAAAGAAATAGCAACAAACTAAACGATCATCGTGCTAAGCTAACGGATGGGTCAAGTCAATCACATCATTCTCAAATGATGTGATCCTGTTAATCAAATGACAACTCATGTCTATGGTTAGGAAACATAACCATCATTGATTCAACGAGCTAGTTAAGTAGAGGCATACTAGTGACACTTTGTTTGTCTATGTATTCACACATGTACTAAGTTTCCGGTTAACACAATTCTAGCATGAATAATAAACATTATCATGATATAAGGAAATATAAATAAAAACTTTATTATTGCCTCTAGGGCATATTTCCTTCAGTCTCCCACTTGCACTAGAGTTAATAATCTAGATTACACAATAATGATTCTAACACCCATGGAGTCTTGGTGCTGATCATGCTTTGCTCATGAGAGTGGCTTAGTCAACGGGTCTGCTACATTCAAATCCATATGTATCTTGCAAATCTCTATGTCTCCCTCCTTGACTTGATCACGGATGGAATTGAAGCGTCTCTTGATGTGCTTGGTTCTTTTGTGAAATCTGGATTCCTTTGCCAAGGCAATTGCACCAGTATTGTCACAAAAGATTTTCAATGGACCCGATGCACTAGGTATGACACCTAGATCGGATATGAACTCCTTCATCTAGACTCCTTCATTTGTTGCTTCCAAAGCATCTATGTACTCTGCTTCACACGTAGATCCCGCAACGATGCTTTGCTTAGAATTGCACCAACTGACAGCTCCACCGTTCAATATAAATACATATCCGGTTTGTGACCTAGAGTCATCCGGATCAGTGTCAAAGCTTGCATCGACGTAACCATTTACGACGAGCTCTTTGTCACCTCCATAAACGAGAAACATATCCTTAGTCCTTTTCAGGTATTTTAGGATGTTCTTGTCCGCTGTCCAGTGATCCACTCCTGGACTACTTTGGTACCTCCCTGCTAAACTAATAGCAAGGCACACATCATGTCTGGTACACGGAATTGCATACATGATAGAGCCTATGGCTGAAGCATAGGGAACACCTTTCATTTTCTCTCTATCTTCTGCAGTGGTCGGGCATTGAGTCTGACTCAACTTCACACCTTGTAATACACGCAAGAACCCTTTCTTTGCTTGATCCATTTTGAACTTCTTCAAAACTTTATCAAGGTATGTGCTTTGTGAAAGTCCAATTAAGCGTCTTGATCTATCTCTATAGATCTTGATGCCCAATATATAAGCAGCTTCACTGAGGTCTTTCATTGAAAAACTCTCATTCAAGTATCCTTTTATGCTATCCAGACATTCTATATCATTTCTAATCAACAATATGTCATCCACATATAATATTAGAAATGCTACAGAGCTCCCACTCACTTTCTTGTGAATACAAGCTTCTCCAAAAGTTTGTATAAAACCATATGCTTTGATCACACTATCAAAACATTTATTCCAACTCCGAGATGCTTGCACCAGTCCATAGATGGATCACTGGAGCTTGCACACTTTGTTAGCACCCTTTGGATCGATAAAACCTTCAGGTTGCATCATATACAACTCTTCTTCCAGAAATCCATTACGGAATGCAGTCTTTACATCCATTTGCCAAATTTCATAGTCATAAAATGCGGCAATTGCTAACATGATTCAGACGGACTTAAGCATCGCTACAGGTGAGAAAGTCTCATCGTAGTCAACTCCTTGAACTTGTCAAAAACCTTTCGCAACAAGTCGAGCTTTGTATACAATAACATTACCGTCAGTGTCATTCTTCTTCTTGAAGATCCATTTATTCTCGATGGCTTTCCGATCATCGCGCAAGTCAACCAAAGTCCATAATTTGTTCTCATACATGGATCCCATCTCAAATTTCATGGCCTCAAGCCATTTTGCGGAATCTGGGCTCATCATCACTTCCTCATAGTTCATTATTTCATCATGGTCAAGTAACATGACTTCCAGAACAAGATTACCATACCACTCTGGTGTGGATCTTACTCTGGTTGACCAACGAGATTACTACAGACTGTTCTGTTTTTGACAGATTCTGTTTTTCGTGTGTTGTTTGCTTATTTTGATGAATCTATGGCTAGTAAAATAGTTTATAAACCATAGAAAAGTTGGAATATAGTAGGTTTAACACCAATATAAATAAATAATGAGTTCATTACAGTACCTTGAAGGGGTCTTTTGTTTTCTTTCGCTAACGGAGCTCACGAGATTTTCTACTTTAAGTTTCGTGTTGTGAAGTTTTCAAGTTTTGGGTAAATATTTGATGGATTATGGAACAAGGAGTGGCAAGAGCCTAAGCTTGGGGATGCCCATGGCACCCACAAGATAATCTAAGGACACCTAAAAGCCAAAGCTGGGGGATGCCCTAGAAGGCATCCCCTCTTTCGTCTACTTCAATCGGTAACTTTACTTGGAGCTATATTTTAATTCACCACATGATATGTGTTTTGCTTGGAGCGTCGTGTATGATTTGAGTCTTTATTTGTTAGTTTACCACAATCATCTTTGTTGTACACACCTTTTGAGAGAGACACACATGATTCGGAAATTATTAGAATACTCTATGTGCTTCACTTATATCTTTTGAGTTATATAGTTTTGCTCTAGTGCTTCACTTATATCTTTTAGAGCACGGTGGTGGATTTGTTTTATAGAAACTATTGATCTCTCATGCTTCACTTAGATTATTTTGAGAATCTTAAATAACATGGTAATTTGCTTAAATAATCCTAATATGCTAGGTATTCAAGATTAATAGAATTTTCTTATGAGTGTGTTGAATACTATGAGAAGTTTGAAACTTGATAATTGTTTTGAGATATGTAGATGGTGATATTAGAGTCGTGCTAGTTGAGTAGTTGTGAATTCGAGAAATGCTTGTGTTGAAGTTTGTGATTCCCGTAGCATGCACGTATGGTGAACCATTATGTTAAGAAGTCCGAGCATGATGTATTTATTGATTGTCCTCCTTATGAGTGGCGGTCGGGGACGAGCGATGGTCTTTTCCTACCAATCTATCCCCCAAGGAGCATGCGTGTAATACTTTGCTTTGATAACTTGTAGATTTTTGCAATAAGTATGTGAGTTCTTTATGACTAATGTTGAGTCCATGGATTATACGCACTCTCACCCTTCCATCATTGCTAGCCTCTCTAATACCGCGCACCTTTCGCCGGTATCATACACCCACCATATACCTTCCTCAAAACAGCCACCATACCTACCTATCATGGCAATTCCATAGCCATTCCGAGATATATTGCCATGCAACTTTCCACCGTTCTGTTTATCATGACACGCTCCATCATTGTCATATTGCTTTGCATGATCATGTAGTTGACATTGTATTTGTGGCAAAGCCACCGTTCATAATTCTTTCATACAAATCACTCATGAGTCATTGCATATCCCGGTACACCGCCGGAGGCATTCATATAGAGTCATATTTTGTTCTAAGTATCAAGTTGTAATTCTTGAGTTGTAAGTAAATAAAAGTGTGATGATCATCATTATTAGAGCATTGTCCCAGTGAGGAAAGGATGATGGAGACTATGATTCCCCCATAAGTCGGGATGAGACTCCGGACGAAAAATAAAAAAATAAAAAAAAGAGGCCATAAAAAAGAGAAAAGGCCCAAATAAAAAAAATATGAGAGAAAAAGAGAGAAGGGACAATGCTACTATCCTTTTACCACACTTGTGCTTCAAAGTAGCACCATGATCTTCATGATAGAGAGTCTCCTATCTTGTCACTTTCATATACTAGTGGGAATCTTTCATTATAGAACTTCTACCAATGTGAATATCATTGCTTGGATTCAATTAGCACCTCACTGACGTAGTAAACCGGCCGTTGAACCGGATGCTCCTTGCCAGCCACGTATAACAGCAGCGGCTCTTTCTCAACTGGAGCAGCTAGGACCGGCGGCTCAGCAAGCTGTGTCTTCAAATCTTCAAAAGCAGAGTTTGTAGCATCGCTCCAAACAAAATCATATGTTTTCTTCATCATCTCATACAGAGGCATTGCCTGTTGGGGAACGTAGTAATTTCAAAAAAATTCCTACGCACACGCAAGATCATGGTGATGCATAGCAACGAGAGGGGAGAGTGTTGTCCATGTACCCTCATAGACCGAAAGCAGAAGCGTTAGCACAACGCGGTTGATGTAGTCGTACGTCTTCACGATCCGACCGATCAAGTACCGAACGTACGACACCTCCGAGTTCAGCACACGTTCAGCCCGATGACGTCCCTCGAACTCCGATCTAGCCGAGTGTTGAGGGAGAGTTTTGTCAGCACAACGGAGCTACAGTATTATCGAGGTGGACTATGGTGGAGGGGGGCACCGCACAAGGCTAAGAGATCAATGATCAATTGTTGTGTCTTTGGGGTGCCCCCTGCCCCCGTATATAAACGAGTGGAGGAGGGGGAGGGTCGGCCCTCTCTATGGCGCGCCCTGGGGGAGTCCTACTCCCACCGGGAGTAGGATTCCCCCTTTCCTAGTAGAACTAGGAGCCCTTCGAAGTAGTAGGAGTAGGAGGGAAGGAAAGGGAAGGGAAAAGGAGAAGGAAGGAAGGGGGCGCCCCCCCTCCCTAGTCCAATTCGGACCAGCCCATGGGGAGGGGTGCGGCCACCCTTTAAGGCCTTTCTATCCTTTCCCGTATGGCCCATTAAGGCCCAATACGAATTCCCGTAACTCCCCGGTACTCCCGAAAATACCCGAATCACTCGGAACCTTTCCGATGTCCGAATATAGTCGTCCAATATATCGATCTTTATGTCTCAACCATTTCGAGACTCCTCGTCATGTCCACGATCTCATCCGGGACTCCGAACTCCTTCGGTACATCAAAACACATAAACTCATAATATAACCGTCATCGAACTTTAAGCGTGCGGACCCTACGGGTTCGAGAACTATGTAGACATGACCGAGACACGTCTCTGGTCAATAACCAATAGCGGAACCTGTATGCTCATATTGGCTCCTACATATTCTAAGAAGATCTTTATCGGTCAAACCTCATAACAACATACGTTGTTCCCTTTGTCATCGGTATGTTACTTGCCCGAGATTCGATCGTCGGTATCTCAATACCTAGTTCAATCTCATTACCGGCAAGTCTCTTTACTCATTTTGTAACACATCATCCCGCAACTAACTCATTAGTTGCAATGCTTGCAAGTCTTATAGTGATGTGCATTACCGAGTGGGCCCAGAGATACCTCTCCGACAATCGGAGTGACAAATCCTAATCTAGAAATACGCCAACCCAACAAGTACCTTCGGAGACACCTGTAGAGCACCTTTATAATCACCCAGTTACGTTGTGACGTTTGGTGGCACACAAAGTGTTCCTCCGGTAAACGGGAGTTGCATAATCTCATAATCATAGGAACATGTATAAGTCATGAAGAATGCAATAGCAACAAACTTAACGATCAAGTGCTATGCTAACGGAATGGGTCAAGTCAATCACATCATTCTCTAATGATGTGACCCCGGTAATCAAATGACAACTCATGTCTATGGCTAGGAAACTTAACCATCTTTGATTCAACGAGCTAGTCAAGTAGAGGCATACTAGTGACATACTGTTTGTCTATGTATTCAGACATGTATTATGTTTCCGGTTAATACAATTCTAGCATGAATAATAAGCATTTACCATGATATAAGGAAATAAATAATAACTTTATTATTGCCTCTAGGGCATATTTCCTTCAGTCTCCCACTTGCACTAGAGTCAATAATCTAGTTCACATCGCCATGTGATTTAACATCAATAGTTTACACCACCATGTGATTAACACCTATAGTTCACATCGTCATGTGACCAACACCCAAAGGGTTTACTAGAGTCAATAATCTAGTTCACATCGCTATGTGATTAATACCCAAAGAGTACTAAGGTGTGATCATGTTTTGCTTATGAGGGAAGTTTAGTCAACGAGTTTGCCACATTCAGATCCGTATGTATTTTGCAAATTTCTAGGTCAACAATGCTCTGCACGGAGCTACTCTAGCTAATTGCTCCCACTTTCAATATGTATCCAGATTGAGACTTTGAGTCATCTGGATCAGTGTCAAAACTTGCATCGACGTAACCCTTTACGACGAACCTTTTGTCACCTCCATAATCGAGAAACATATCCTTATTCCACTAAGGATAATTTTGACCAATGTCCAGTGATCTACTCCTAGATCACTATTGTACTCCCTTGCCAAACACAGGGCAGGGTATACAATAGGTCTGGTACACAGCATGGCATACTTTATAGAACCTATGGCTGAGGCATAGGGAATGACTTTCATTCTCTCTCTCTATCTTCTGCCGTGGTCGGGTTTTGAGTCTTACTCAGTTTCACAACTTGTAACACAAGCAATAACTCTTTCTTTGACTATTCCATTTTGAACTACTTCAAAATCATGTCAAGGTATGTACTCATTGAAAAACTTATCAAGCGTCTTGATCTATCTCTATAGATCTTGATGCTCAATATGTAAGCAGCTTCACCGAGGCATTTCTTTGAAAAACTCCTTTCAAACATTCCTTTATGCTTTGCAGAATAATTCTACATTATCTCCGATCAACAATATGTCATTCACATATACTTATCAGAAATGTTGTAGTGCTCCCACTCACTTTCTTGTAAATACATGCTTCACTGCAAGTCTGTATAAAACTATATGATTTGATCAACTTATCAAAGCGTATATTCCAACTCCGAGATGCTTGCACCAGTCCATAGATGGATCGCTAGAGCTTGCATGTTTTGTTAGTACCTTTAGGAATGACAAAACCTTCTGGTTGCATCATATACAACTCTTCTTTAATAAATCCATTAAAGAATGCAGTTTTGTTTATCCATTTGCCAGATTTCATAAAATGCGGCAATTGCTAAAATGATACGGATAGACTTAAGCATAGATACGAGTGAGAAACTCTCATCGTAGTCAACACCTTGAACTTGTGGAAAACCTTTTTGCGACAATTCTAGCTTTGTAGATAGTAACACTACTACTATCAGCGTCCGTCTTCCTCTTGAAGATCCATTTAATCTCAATGGCTCGCCGATCATTGGGCAAGTCAATCAAAGTCCATACTTTGTTCTCATACATGGATCTCATCTCAGATTTCATGGCCTCAAGCCATTTCACGGAATCTGGGCTCATCATCGCTTCCTCATAGTTCGTAGGCTCGTCATGGTCAGGTAACATGACCTCCAGAATAGGATTACCATACCACTCTGGTGCGAATCTCACTCTGGTTTACCTACAAGGTTCGGTAGTAACTTGATCTGAAGTTACATGATCATCATCATTAGCTTCCTCACTAATTGGTTAGTAGTCACAGGAACAGATTTTTGTGATGAACTACTTTCCAATAAGGGAGCATGTACAGTTACCTCATCAAGTTCTACTTTCCTCCCACTCACTTCTTTCGAGAGAAACTCCTTCTCTAGAAAGGATCCATTCTCAGTAATGAATATCTTGCCTTCGGATCTGTGATAGAAGGTGTACCCAACATTTTTCTTTTGGGTATCCTATGAAGACGCACTTCTCCGATTTGGGTTTGAGCTTATCAGGTTGAAACTTTTTCACATAAGCATTGCAACCTCAAACTTTAAGAAACGACAGCTTAGGTTTCTTGCCAAACCATAGTTCATACGGTGTCATCTCAACAGATTTAGATGGTGCCCTATTTAACGTGAATGTAGCTGTCTATAATGCATAACCTCAAAACTATAGTTGTTAATCGGTAAGAAACATCATATATTGCACTATATCCAATAATAGTACGGTTATGACGTTCGGACACACCATTATGCTGTGGTGTTCCAGGTGGCACGATTTTGTGAAACTATTCCACATTTTTTTAATTGAAGACCAAACTCGTAACTCAAATATTTGTCTCTGCGATCAGATCGTAGAAACTTTATTTTCTTGTCACGATGATTTTCCACTTCACTCTGAAGTTTTTTGAACTTTTCAAATGTTTCAGACTTATGTTTCATCAAGTAGATATACCCATATCTGCTCAAATCATCTGTGATGGTCAGAAAATAACAATACCCGCCGCGAGCCTCAACATTCATCGGATTGCATACATCAGTATGTATTATTTCCAATAAGTCAGTTGCTTGCTCCATTGTTCCGGAGAACGGAGTCTTAGTCATCTTGCCCATGAGGCACGGTTCGCAAGCATCAACTGATTCATAATCAAGTGATTCCAAAAGCCCATCAGCATGGATTTTCTTCATGCGCTTTACACCAATATGACCTAAACGGCAGTGCCACAAATAAGTTGCACTATCATTATTAACTTTGCATCTTTTGGCTTCAATATTATGAGAATGTGTATCACCACGATCGAGATCCAACAAAGCATTTTCATTGGGTGTATGACCATAGAAGGTTTTATTCATGTAAACAGAACAACAATTTATTCTCTTACTTAAATGAATAACTGTATTGCAATAAACATGATCAAATCATATTCACGCTCAACGCAAACACCAAATAACACTTATTTAGGTTCAACACTAATCCCGAAAGTATAGGGAGTGTGTGATGATGATCATATCAATCTTGGAACCACTTCCAACACACATCGTCACTTCACCCTTAACTAGTCTCTGTTCATTCTACAACTCCCGTTTCGAGTTACTACTCTTAGCAACTGAACCAGTATCAAATACCGAGGGGTTGCTACAAACACTAGTAAAATACACATCAATAATCTGTATATCAAATATACCTTTGTTCACTTTGCCATCCTTCTTATCCGCCAAATACTTGGGGCAGTTCCGCTTCCAGTGACTAGTCCCTTTGCAGTAGAAGCACTTAGTCTCGGGCTTAGGACCAGACTTGGGCTTCTTTACTTGAGCAGCAACTTGCTTGCCGTTCTTCTTGAAGTTCCCTTTCTTTCCCTTTGCCCTTTTCATGAAACTAGTGGTCTTTTTAATCATCAACACTTGATGCTCTTTCTTGATTTCTACCTTCATCGATTTCATCATCATGAAAAGCTCGGGAATCGTTTTCATCATCCCTTGCATACTATAGTTCATCACGAAGTTCTACTAACTTGGTGATGGTGACTAGAGAATTCTGTCAATCACTATTTTATCTGGAAGATTAACTCCCACTCGATTCAAGCGATTGTAGTACCCAGACAATCTGAACACATGCTCACTGCTTGAGCTATTCTCCTCCATATTTTAGCTATAGAACTTGTTGGAGACTTCATATCTCTCAACTGGGGTATTTGCTTGAAATATTAACTTCAACTCCTGGAACATCCATATGATCCATGACATTCAAAACGTCTTTGAAGTCCCGATTCTAAACTGTTAAGCATGGTGCACTAAACTATCAAGTAGTCATCATATTGAGCTAGCCAAACGTTCATGACGTCTGCATCTGCTCCTGCAATAGGTCTGTCATCTAGCGGTGCATTAAGGACATAATTCTTCTGTGCAGCAATGAGGATAAACCTCAGATCACGGATCCAATCCGCATCATTGCTACTAACATCTTTAAACTTATTTTCTCTAGGAACATATCAAAAATAAAACAGGAGAGCTAAACGCGAGCTATTGATCTACAACATAGATATGCTAATACTACCACGACTAAGTTCATGATAAATTTAAGTTCACTTAATCATATTACTTAAGAACTCCCACTTAGAAAGACATCCCTGTAACCTTCTAAGTGATCACGTGATCCAAATCAACTAAACTATAACCGATCATCACGTGAAATGGAGTAGTTTTCCATGGTGAACATCACTATGTTGATATATCTACTATATGATTCACGCTCAACCTTTCGGTCTCAGTGTTCCGAGGCCATATCTGCATATGCTAGGCTCGTCAAGTTTAACCTGAGTATTCTGCGTGTGCAAAACTGGCTTGCGCCCGTTGTAGATGGACGTAGAGCTTATCACACCCGATCATCACGTGGTGCCTGGGCACGACGAAATTTGGCAACGGTGCATACTCAGGGAGAACACTTTTATCTTGAAATTTAGTGAGAGATCATCTTATAATGCTACCGTCAATTAAAGCAAGATAAGATGCATAAAAGTTAAACATCACATGCAATCAAAATATGTGACATGATATGGCCATCATCATCTTGTGCCTTTGATCTCCATCTCCAAAACATCGTCATGATTTCCATCGGCACCAACATGACACCATGATCTCCATCATCTTGATCTATATCAATGCATGTGTCGTCACATGGTCGTCTCGCCAACTATTGCTCTTGTAACTATTGCTATCGCATAGCGATAATTGTAAAGCAATTATTTGGCGCTTGCATCTTATGCAATAAAGAGACAACCATAAGGCTTCTGCCAGTTGCCGATAACTTCAACAAAACATGATCATCTTATACAACAACTTATATCTCATCACGTCTTGACCATATCACATCACAACATGCCCTGCAAAAACAAGTTAGACGTCCTCTACTTTGTTGTTGCAAGTTTTACGTGGCTGCTACAGGGTTAGCAAGAACCGTTCTTACCTACGCATCAAAACCACAACGATAGTTTGTCAAGTTGGTGATGTTTTAACCTTCTCAAGGACCAGGCGTAGCCACACTTGGTTCAACTAAAGTTGGAGAAACTGACACCCGCTAGTCACCTGTGTGCATAGCACGGCGGTAAAACCAGTCTAGCATAAGCATACGCGTAATGTCGGCCCGGGCCGCTTCATCCAACAATACCGCCGAACCAAAGTGTGACATGCTGGTAAGCAGTATGACTTATATCGCCCACAACTCACTTGTGTTCTACTCGTGCATATTACATGAACACATAAAACCTGGCTCGCATGCCACTGTTGGGGAACATAGTAATTTCAAAAAAATTCCTACGCACATGCAAGATCATGGTGATGCATAGCAACGAGAGGGGAGAGTGTTGTCCATGTACCCTCGTAGACCAAAAGCGGAAGCGTTAGCACAACGCGGTTGATGTAGTCGTACGTCTCCACGATCCGACCGATCAAGTACCGAACGTACGGCAGCTCCCAGTTCAGCACACGTTCAGCCCGATGATGTCCCTCGAACTCCGATCCAGCCGAGTGTTGAGGGAGAGTTTCGTGAGCACGACGGCGTGGTGACGATGTTGATGTTCTACCAACCCAGGGCTTCGCCTAAGCACCGCTACAGTATTATCGAGGTGGACTATGGTGGAGGGGGGCACCGCACATGACTAAGAGATCAATGATAAATTGGTGTGTCTTTGGGGTGCCCCCTGCCCCCGTATATAAATGAGTGGAGGAGGGGGAGGGACGGCCCTCTCTATGGCGCGCCCTGGGGGAGTCCTACTCCCACCGGGAGTAGGATTCCCCCTTTCCTAGTAGAACTAGGAGCCCTTCCAAGTAGTAGGAGTAGGAGGGAAGGAAATGGAAGGGAAAAGGAGAAGGAAGGAAGGGGGCGCACCCTCCCTAGTCCAATTCGGACCAGCCCATGGGGAGGGGTGCGGCCACCCTTTGAGGCCTTTCTATCATTTCCTGTATGGCCCATTAAGGCCCAATACGAATTCCCATAACTCCCCGGTACTCCCGAAAATACCCGAATCACTCGGAACCTTTCCGATGTCCGAATATAGTCGTCCAATATATCGATCTTTACGTCTCAACCATTTCGAGACTCCTCGTCATGTCCCCGATCTCATCCGGGACTCCGAACTCCTTAGGTACATCAAAACACATAAACTCATAATATAACCGTCGTCGAACTTTAAGCGTGCGGACCCTACGGGTTCGAGAACTATGTAGACATGACCGAGACACGTCTCCAGTCAATAACCAATAGCGGAACCTGGATGCTCATATTGGCTCCTACATATTCTACGAAGATCTTTATCGGTCAAACCGCATAACAACATACGTTGTTCCCTTTGTCATCGGTATGTTACTTTCCCGAGATTCGATCGTCGGTATCACAATACCTAGTTCAATATCATTACCAGCAAGTATCTTTACTCGTTTCATAACACATCATCCCGCAACTAACTCATTAGTTGCAATGCTTGCAAGGCTTATAGTGATGTGCATTACCGAGAGGGCCCAGAGATACCTCTCCGACAATCAGAGTGACAAATCCTAATCCTGAAATACGCCAACCCAACAAGTACCTTCGGAGACACCTGTAGAGCACCTTTATAATCACCCAGTTACGTTGTGACGTTTGGTGGCACACAAAGTGTTCCTCCGGTAAACGGGAGTTGCATAATATCATAGTCATAGGAACATGTATAAGTCATGAAGAATGCAATAGCAACAAACTAAACGATCAAGTGCTATGCTAACGGAATGGGTCAAGTCAATCACATCATTCTCTAATGATGTGACCCTATTAATCAAATGACAACTAATGTCTATGGCTAGGAAACTTAACCATCTTTGATTCAACGAGCTAGTCAAGTAGAGGCATACTAGTGACATACTGTTTGTCTATGTATTCACGCATGTATTATGTTTCTGGTTAATACAATTCTAGCATGAATAATAAACATTTACCATGATATAAGGAAATAAATAATAACTTTATTATTGCCTCTAGGGCATATTTCCTTCATTGCCTTCTCCCCTAACCGGCTTATGAACCGGCTCAAAGCAGCGACACGACCCGCCAGTCGTTGAACGTCATTGATGCATGTTGGTTTGGCCAGGGATGTAATTGCCTTGATTTTCTCCGGGTTAGCCTCAATACCTCGGTTAGACACCAAAAAACCCAAGAGCTTGCCGGCTGGGACTCCAAAACACACTTGGTCGGGTTAAGCATCATTTTGTAGACCCGGAGATTATCGAAAGTCTCTTTCAGATCTGCGGCCAAGGTTTCCTCTTTCCTGGATTTTACCACTATATCATCCACATAAGCATGAACATTACGTCCAATTTGATCGTGAAGACAATTCTGCACACACCGTTGGTAAGTCGCCTGGGCACTTTTCAGCCCAAAAGGCATCGACACATAGCAGAAAGCTCCAAAAGGAGTGATAAAAGCCGTCTTCTCCTGATCTTTGACTGCCATCTTGATCTAATGATAACCATAATACGCATCCAAAAAACTCAAACGTGCGCAACCCGTCGTAGCATCAATGATCTGATCAATACGGGGGAGGGCAAAAGGATCAGCCGGACAAGCCTTGTTCAAATCGGTGTAATCCACACACATACGCCAGGTGCCATTCTTTTTTAGTACAAGCACCGGGTTGGCCAACCACTCTGGGTGAAAGTCTTCTTCAATGAACCCAGCTGCCAAAAGCCGGGCCACCTCTTCTCCAATGGCCTTGCGCCTTTCTTCATTGAACCGTCGGAAAAATTGTCTGATAGGTTTAAACTTTGGATCAATATTGAGAGTGTGCTCAGCCAGTTCCCTCGGGACACCCGACATGTCTGAAGGTTTCCATGCGAAGATGTCCCGGTTTTCACGGATGAACCCGATGAGCGCACTTTCCTATTTTGGATCCAAGTTAGCACTGATGATGAACTGCTTGGATGAGTCACCAGGCACAAAGTCAACCATCTTGGTGTCATCAGCTGATTTGAACTTCAACATCGGCTCATGCTCTGTTGTTGGTTTCTTTAATGACGTCATGTCTGCCGGGTCAACATGATCTTCGTAAAATTTTAACTCCTCTGTTGCACAGATAGATTCAGCATAGGCAGCATCACCTTCTTCACAGTCCAAAGCTATTTTCCGGCTCCCGTGTACTATAATGGTGCCCTTATAACCCGGCATCTTAAGTTGCAAATACACATAACACGGCTGAGCCATGAATTTGGCATAAGCCGGTCGTCTAAACAGAGCATGATACGGGCTTTTGATCTTAACCACCTCAAAGGTTAATTTTTCTGCTCTGGAGTCATACTCATCCCCAAAGGCTACTTCTAGTTCAATCTTACCCACTGGGTATGCCGACTTGCAAGGAACCACACCGTGAAAAACTGTGTTGGATTGTTTAAGACTCTTATCAGTCAATCCCATCCGGCGGAACGTCTCATAGTAAAGGATGTTGATGATGCTGCCTCCATCCATGAGTACCTTAGTGAATTTGTATCCACCAACCTGAGGCGCCACCACCAAAGCTAATTGACCCGGATTATCGACCCAGGGTGGGTGATCCTCTCTGCTCCACACAATAGGCTGCTCTGACCAACGTAAGTAACGTGGAACCGCCGTGCTTTGGACAAGGCCCATTCAATAATTTCTCAAGGGTGGGACCTGACCCGCCCGACCGAGGGGGCGGTCTGCCCTTGCGCCGTTGATTTCCGCCATGTGCATTGGTGTTAGCAACAAACTCATCAGCCTTATGTTTATTACCTCCTTGATTCGCCGGGTTATGCTGGTGACCCTTGCCGTTGCCGTTCTTCTTTCCCTTCGTTGCCTTTTCTTCGTCAGACACCGGGTCCTTGGTAGTATCAGAATCAGCATACTTGACGAGAGCCATCATCAACATTCCCATGTCATTACAGTCACCCTTGAGCCGCCCCAGCTTCTGCTTCAGAAGTTCGAAACGGCAATTTTTCTCCAACATTAACACTGCTGAGCCGGCATCCATCTTATAAGATGAATGTATTATCTCCTTGACCCGGCGCACCCAATGGGTTGTGGATTCACCATCCACTTGCTTGCAATTTGTCAGGTCCACAATCGACATAGGTTGCTTACACGTGTCTTTAAAGTCCTGGATGAACCGGGCCTTCAACTCCGCCCATTAGCCGATAGAATTAGGTGGCAATCCCTTCAACCAAGTACGAGCTATTCCATCTAACATCATAGTGAAATACTTGGCCATTGCTGCATCGCTGACCTCCAATAACTCCATAGCCATCTCATAACTCTCAATCCAAGCCCCGGGCTGTAAGTCAGCTATGTAATTAGGCACCTTACGAGGCCCCTTAAAATCCTTTGGCAAATGCTCATTACGTATGGCCGACACCAAGCAAGGAACGCCTCCAGTTCTTGTGGCCACTCCTGCCTCAACCGAGGTTGCTGGATAAGACGGAAAAGTTTGATGAGCCGCCTGATCTGCTGCCATTTGAACTGCTCGTTCCACCTCTTATCGAATCCTCTCCTGATCCGCCAAATTAAGGGCTCCAGCCCGCACCGGCTCATGCCTGTATGGCCGGTTGTGGCGTTGAGCATTGCTTGACATATCTGCGGATTCCATATGCCTACTATAACTCGGGCTCCATCTTGGTCGAGGAGTTGAATGGATCCTGTCTCGACTGTAGGAGTATGCATCCTGCTGTGCCAGAGCTGTTTGAAGAAGTTCTCTTACCCTCCGTGTTTCAACTGCCGCCGGTGAGTCACCTTCCATCGAAAGAGCCGCCAGACGAGCCGATGTTGCGATGAGGTTTTCCAAAGGGTTGGAGAAGTGACCCGGCGGCGTTGGGACATAATGAGGCGGAGCGGTAATTATACGAGGTGGATCCATGGCACACGGCTGGACCGGCGCGCCGAGTGTTGTAATCCGGGGTGCCTCCGGCGGGTTACTTCCCTCCGCTTCGGGTGTATGAAAAAGATTCCTAGGATCGAGCGTCAGAGGCAGACGTGATTGAGTTTTCTGATGCCTCCTGCTCATGACCTCGTTCGATGCGTTCAGATCCACCGAGAGCCGAAAGGTCTCCGCTTGAAGCTATTGAGCACGAACGTCCAAAGCCGCCTGCTCTGCCACCATCCTGACTTCCTCTGCGGCTAGATTTTCCTTAGATTGCACCATCTCTTCACGTACGCATGCCACCTCTGCGTCATGCTGGGCCTTATCCGCCGGCTCTACCACGGCAGTCAACAAAGTCGTCAGTTTATCCATGAGGTCCATCAAGATCTGAGCTGGAGGGTGCGCGGGGTCTCCTGACCCGGCTGTAGCCGACCCGGTGGCTGTTGCCGCCGCTGCTGTAGAGTTCTACCCGGGCTATGTTCCTGCCATGAAGACTCCGGCCCTATTCGGCGGCTCAAGGGGGTCCGGAATACTGCTGCCATCGGAACAGCCCCCGAGCATGCCATCCTACAGCTGGTACAAAGAGTCTGTCTTGCCCGTTGATGATGCAGTGTCAGAATAGACGGCCGTCTCACCGCCCTCCACCGATCCTTCAGAGTATTCACCGTCATGGACGCAACCTACGAAGGCATGCTTCACGGCCGATTGAACACGGGCGGTCCTCGCGCGCCGAGCCATTTCGACGAGGTTGGTGTGGACATCTAGCTCAGGACCTGACTCATCGATCCAGCCGATGAAGACGTGAATTCCACCGATGGGGACCCAGTACCCGTACTCAATTGAGCCGGCCTCGGGGCCCCAGCCTTCGTCGTCGATGTAGAGCTTGCCGCGATGACTCTTGGTCATCCGGCCCACAGTGTATCCCTTGAGCCCTTCGAAGCTGCCCTTCAAGAACTCAAACCCACCGTGCGCTGGCCCCACGGTGGGCGCCAACTGTCGTGGAATTGTCACGATAGATGTCCTAGAGCAAGGACTTCGTCATAGGGCCATCGCACTAGGAAGCTTAAAGGGGTTAATCGGGACAAAGGACACGAGAGGGTTTTATACTAGTTCGGCCCCTTACGATGAAGGTAAAAGCCTACGTCTAGTTGGGATTGGTATTGCTGGGGTTTCGATCACCAAGAGGATCAACTTGCCGGCTTGGTTATCGATTTGTTGTCTCTTCCCTCAGCCGCCACCGGGTCGTCCCCTTATATACATGGGTTGACGCCTGGTGGCCTACAGAGTCCCGGCCGGCTCATAATCGTGTCCGGCCCGGTGGCTTCCTTTACATGCCTTTCTTTACAAGTCTTTCCTTACATATGGCGGTTTACAATATCGGGCCTTAAGCCACCTCCAGGCCCTTGGGCCTTCTATAAGGTTTAATAAACTATCGTCTTGAATGTACTGGGCTTCTTGCGTAACCCGCCATTGGGGCTGACCCGGACCCTCCTGGGCGGGTCATGACTGATAGTAATATCCCCAACAGCTTGTATATTCCAATGATGGGCTTCCTCAAAAGGCCCTAGGTCTTCGTGAGCAAGCGAGTTGGATGCACACCCACTTAGTTCATTTTGTTGAGCTTTCATACATTTATAGCTCTAGTGCATCCATTGCATGGCAATCCCTACTCACTCACATTGATATCTATTGATGAGCATCTCCATAGCCCATTGATACGCCTAGTTGATGTGAGACCATCTTCCCCCTTTTTTGTCTTCTCCACAACCACCATTCTATTCCACCTATAGTGCTATGTCCATGGCTCACGCTCATGTATTGCGTGAAGATTGAAAAAGTTTGAGAACATTAAAAGTATGAAACAATTGCTTGGCTTGTCATCGGGGTTGTGCATGATTTGAATACTTTGTGTGGTGAAGATGGAGCATAGCCAGACTATATGAATTTGTAGGGACAACTTTCTTTGGCCATGTTATTTTGAGAAGAGATAATTGCTTAGTTAGTATGCTTGAAGTATTATTATTTCTATGTCAATATTAAACTATTATCTTGAATCTTTCGGATCTGAATATTCATGCCACAATTAAGAAGAATTACATTGAAATTATGCCTAGTAGCATTCCACATCAAAAATTCTGTTTTTATCATTTACCTACTCGAGGACGAGCAAGAATTAAGCTTGGGGATGCTTGATACGTCTCCAACGTATCTATAATTTTTGATTGCTCCATGCTATGTTATCTTCTGTTTTGGACATTATTGGGCTTTATTATCCACTTTTATATTATTTTTGGGACTAACCTATTAACCGGGGGCCCAACCCAGAATTGTTGTTTTTTTTGCCTATTTTAGGGTTTCAAAGAAAAGGAATATCAAATGGAGTCCAAACAGAATGAAACCTTTGGGAACGTGATTTTCTCACCGAACATGATCCAGGAGACTTGGACCCTACGTCAAGCAACCAACAGGGAGGCCACGAGGTAGGGGGCGCGCCTACCCCCCAGGCGCGCCCTCCACCCTCGTGGGCCCCCTGTTGCTCCACCGACGTACTTCTTCCTCCTATATATACATACATACCCCAAAACGATCAGATACGGAGCCAAAACCCTAATTCCATCGCCGTAACTTTCTGTATCCACGAGATCCCATCTTGGGCCCTGTTCCGGAGCTCCACCGGAGGGGGCATCGATCACGGAGGGCTTCTACATCAACACCATAGCCTCTCCGATGAAGTGTGAGTAGTTTACCTCAGACCTTCAGGTCCATAGTTATTAGCTAGATGGCTTCTTCTCTCTTTTTGGATCTCAATACAAAGTTCTCCCCCTCTCTTGTGGAGATCTATTCGATGTAATCTTCTTTTGCGGTGTGTTTGTTGAGGCCGATGAATTGTGAGTTTACGATCAAGTTTATCTATGAACAATATTTGAATCTTCTCTGAATTCTTTTATGTATGATTGGTTATCTTTGCAAGTCTCTTCGAATTATCAGTTTGGTTTGGCCTACTAGATTGATCTTTCTTGCAATGGGAGAAGTGCTTAGCTTTGGGTTCAATCCTGCGGTGTCCTTTCCCAGTGATAGTAGGGGCAGCAAGGCACGCATTGTATTGTTGCCATCGAGGATAACAAGATGGTTTTTTTATATCATATTGCATGAATTTATCTCTCTACATCATGTCATCTTGCTTAAGGCGTTACTCTGTTCTTATGAACTTAATACTCTAGATGCATGCTGGATAGCGGTTGATGTGTGGAGTAATAGTAGTAGATGCAGGCAGGAGTCGGTCTACTTGTCTTGGATGTGATGCCTATATACATGATCATACCTATATATTCTCATAACTATGCTCAATTCTGTCAATTGCTCAACGGTAATTTGTTCACCCACCGTAAAATACTTATGCTCTCGAGAGAAGCCACTAGTGAAACCTATGGCCCTCGGGTCTATCTTCATCATATGAATCTTCCAATACTTAGTTATTTTCATTGCCTTTTATTTTACTTTGCATCTTTATCATAAAAATACCAAAAATATTATCTTATCATATCTATCAGATATCACTCTTGTAAGTGGCCTGTAGGGATTGACAACCCCTTATCGCGTTGGTTGCGAGGATTTATTTGTTTTGTGTAGGTGCGAGGGACTCGCGCGTAACCGCCTACTGGATTGATACCTTGGTTCTCAAAAACATAGGGAAATACTTACGCTACTTTGTTGCACCACCCTTTCCTCTTCAAGGGAAAACCAATGCAAGTGCTTAAGAGGTAGCAGCTATGGAAGCTCCGATTCCCTGCCATCCCTCATCGTCCGGCGATGCAGCACCAACGACATCATCGGACCCTCACGCCCTTTCGCGCAGCTCTGATTGCTCCGCGCCCATCCAAGTACGCCATAGAACATACCCGCAAGCTCAATCTACTCTGGACGGTGTACTCAGGCGCCGCTGGGTCCTCGTGCCAGCGGCACAGTTGATACAGATGAGCACAGACGCGCAGCCCGCCGCGAGTAACAGAGGACGAGGGCGAGGGGAGGAGGTTCTTGCGTCGGTCTTTCGCTGCTCACTCACGTCGATCCTCCACTGCTCCCTCACATCGGAGGAGACGAATGCGCGATGGCTCTATCGCAAAAATGCCAAAGTGCTCCGGCTCGCCATCAAATTGTCGGAGCATGAGGTGATGAAAAAGGCATCAACCAAGGCAAAGACGGACTAGCATGCCAATGAGTAGGAGCGCCTACTCTGGAGGCTGACCACCAGTCAAATATCTTTCGACAACGACTCGGACGTCACCGACGGCTGCAACTCCAACGATGACACCCATTTAGCCGTTGACGCCTACACGGAGAGGTATAGCCGCGCCGACGACTGGAAGGGGGGCCAACGAGAAAATGGTGATTACCTCCGGCCTTCTCTGTTTAATCTTGTTTTTCTTATGTTTAAGTACTATCCAGCTGAGGGAGTCCTAGACTAAGGGGTCCTCGGGCGGTCGGCCTGTTGAACATGGGCCGGACTATTGGGCCGTGAAGATACAAGATAGAAGGCTTTCTCCCGTGTCCGGATAGGACTCTCCTTTGCGTAGATGGCAAGTTAGGTGTCTGGATGTATTATTTCCTTTCTCTGTAACCGACTTTGTACAACCCTAGTTCCCCCCGGTGTCTATATAAACCGGAGGGTTTCGTCTGTAGAGACAATCATAATCAGAGAGGCTAGACTTCTAGGGTTTTAGCCATTACGATCTCGTGGTAGATCAACTCTTGTAACCCCCATACTCATCTATATTAATCTAGCGGGACGTAGGGTTTTACCTCCATCGAGAGGGACCGAACCTGGGTAAACATTGTGTTCCTTGTCTCCTGTTACCATCAACCTCAGACGCACAGTTCGGGACCCTCTACCCGAGATCCGTCGGTTTTGACACCAACATTGGTGCTTTCATTGAGAGTTCCACTGTGTCGTCGAAATCAGGGTTGATGGCTCGCCTTGTGATCAAGAACAACATCACCACCGATGGAGCCCTGGCCTCAGGCCAAACCCTCCGGCTGGGTGGCTTCATTATGACCGCCCGTTTGGCCGGTGAGCCGACGATGACTTCTCGGGTCATCGAAAATCGCCTCCGAATTGACTCCGAATACTCCAGACAGATGGATCCAACGGAATTATCGTCCTTGAACGAACTCCTGGATGGCATCGCCGCCTTGGGGGTCCCTACAGACTACGGTCGTATTGGGCTTAAACCCGATCAGAGAGAAATTAAATCTCTACCGATCACCCACCAGATAGCGGTAGTGGAGGAACAAAACAACAACTCTCCCTCTATACTAAGGACGAACTATGTCCGGATCTCCGAGCTCGAAGAGCCGGATACCCGTCCACGGAATGACACGCCTTGTCCTTCTAACTTGGAATCAGACAGTAGACCTGAAAAATCAGTCGATCTCCCGGAGCCCGAATTATTCGGCTCGGAAATTTCTCAAACTCTGGATCCCAAACTGGGTCAGGGTTCGGACTTAAATCCACCCACCCACCCAGATATACGTGATCTCACATACCTACGGCAGCAGGCTCAGAAAATAGTCCATCACTTTTGGGCCAGGTTCCTCCTTGTCAAGAACAAGATCAAGGATTGCCGCGACGAAGACGCGATCTCAATATTCCGCAATACTTGTACAGACGAAGGAATCCTCAACGCTATCAACCGCCGTCGCGTATTACACTTCGCCGACTTGGCAATCATAGTACAGAAGTACTGCGCAATGGAAAGCACCTGGAAAATTCAGGCAGCTCATTGGGAATCGCCAGCTCCCACTCAACCTTCTGTCCTAACAAAAAGGATGCACCCTCACGGGGTGCCCGACACAACACTAAATAAATCCAAACCCATTACGGGGTGCGGAACCATTTTGGAGGGATGGCTCGATAGGTCGTGCAAAATACACACAACACCGGATACATACCTACCCACAGCCTTAGAGCATGTTGGATACTCCAGCAAGTGGCCAAGAGTGGCTAGGACATCCTCATAAAAAATACCTCGGAACAACTCCCCCCTGGAACACGACGACAGCAGAGTATTGACGGTCTTCGAGACTTTCACCTCAAACAATCGGCAGAAAAGGGCACTCCGCGACCTCGCCGAAGTCTGTCAAGTCGCAAGAATGAACCCTTGGAACAACATGGCCATAACTTTCAATGCCAGTGACGAACCTAGAACCCGGTCAGTCCGGGCACCAGACGCCTTGGTCCTCAATCCAATTGTGGACGGTTTTCGACTCACCAAGGTACCCATGGACGGCGGCAGCAGATTAAACCTCATTTACGAGGATACACTCAGTAAAATGGAAATAGTCAGGAGCCATATCGAGCAAAGTAGCATGACCTTCCAAGGAATTATTCCCAATCAGGAGGCACGATGCGCGGGAAAAATCACACTTGACGTGGTATTCGGCACGCCGAAGAACTATCGGTCCAAAGAGATAACCTTCCAAGTGGCCCCTTTCAACAGTGGATACCACGCCCTATTGGGGCGAGATGCATTCACACGCTTTCAAGCCATACCTCATTACGGGTATATGAAGCTCAAAATGCCCGAGCCCAACGGTATTATCACTCTTGCTAGTGATCCGGATATAGCCCTCCGCGCCGAAAACAAAATAACCTTCCTGGCCCTTGAGGCACTTTCTGAGGCCCTTGCGGCCGAAGAGTTAACTGCGCTGTGCTCAACGGTGGATAGAGACGAAGTAACCCTCGACAAGCGCTCCAAATCCACCTCCTTCAAACCAGCAGATGAAATAGCCAAATTTCAAGTCCACCCGATGGACCCAAATAAGACAGCCTCCATCGGTGCACAGCTGGACCCAATAGTGGACACCACATTACGAGCGTTCCTACGCAAGAACTGGGACATATTCGCCTGGCACCCTTCTGATATGCCAGGAATCCCACGCAGGTTGGCTGAACATAGCCTCAATATATTGAAGGGATACAAGCTAGTTAAGCAAACGTTGCAGCATTTTTCCGAACCCAAATGATAAGCTATGGGGGAGGAGCTAGCCAAGCTAATTGAGGCCGGATTCATCAGAGAAATAAAACAGTCGGACTGGCTAGCAAACCTAGTGATGGTGCCGAAGAAGGATAAATCCTGGCGCTTGTGCATCGACTTCAAAGACATCAACAAAGCTTGCCCTAAGGATCCATTCCCCCTCCCCGCATCGATCAAATTATTGATGCCACCACAGGACATGACTCACTATGTTTCCTTGACGCATATTCCGGATACCATCAAATTAAAATGAAGGAATCCGACCAAGCCGCAATGGCATCCATTGCCCCATACAGGCCTTTCTGCCTCAACACTATGCCCTTTGGGCTCAAAAACACCGGCGCCACCTACCAACGCATGATTCAAACATGCCTGGAGAAACAAATTGGCAAGACAGTTGAAGCATATGTGGACGACGTTTTCATCAAGACTAAGCGCATCGAATCATTAATAGATGACCTACGTCTCACATTCGACAACCTCCGGACATACGACATTAAGCTCAATCCGGAAAAATGTGTTTTCAGCGTCCCCTCTGGAAAGCTACTTGGCTTCATTATTTCCAGTAGAGGAATCAAGGCAAATCCAGGCAAAATCCGAGCTTTATCACAATTGGCTATACCAACAGACCTTAAACAGGTCCAAAAACTAGCTGGATGCGTGGCAGCTTTAAGCCGCTTTATCTCCAGACTAGGAGAAAAGGCGTTGCCACTTTATCGACTTCTCCAATGCACCAATCACTTTGAGTGGACAAATGCAGCAACGGCCGGATTGGAAGAAATAAAGGCTCTTTTAGCAAGCAACCCAATCCTAGTCGCGCCAAGCGTCAGCGAACCAATATTATTATACATATTTGCAACACACCAGGTGGTGAGCGTAGTACTCGTCGTCGAACGAGAGGAGGACGGACACAAATTCCCGCTCCAAAAGCCGGTATACTATGTATCCACTGTCCTAACTCCATGCAAGTCCCGTGTTGGAAATATGCCCTAGAGGCAATAATAAATTGGTTATTATTATATTTCCTTGTTCATGATAATCGTTTATTATCCATGCTAGAATTGTATTGATAGGAAACTCAGATACATGTGTGGATACATAGACAACACCATGTCCCTAGTAAGCCTCTAGTTGACTAGCTCGTTGATCAATAGATGGTTACGGTTTCCTGACCATGGACACTGGATGTCGTTGATAACGGGATCACATCATTAGGAGAATGATGTGATGGACAGGACCCAATCCTAAGCCTAGCACAAGATCATGTAGTTCGTATGCTAAAGCTTTTCTAATGTCAAGTATCATTTCCTTAGACCATAAGATTGTGCAACTCCCGGATACCGTAGGAGTGCTTTGGGTGTGCCAAACGTCACAACGTAATTGGGTGGCTATAAAGGTACACTACAGGTATCTCCGAAATTGTCTGTTGGGTTGGCATGAATCGAGACTGGGATTTGTCACTCCATGTAAACGGAGAGGTATCTCTAGGCCCACTCGGTAGGACATCATCATAATGCGCACAATGTGATCAAGGAGTTGATCACGGGATGATGTGTTACGGAACGAGTAAAGAGACTTGCCGGTAACGAGATTGAACAAGGTATCAGGATACCGACGATCGAATCTCGGGCAAGTATCGTACCGCTAGACAAAGGGAATTGTATACGGGATTGATTAAGTCCTTGACATCGTGGTTCATCCGATGAGATCATCGTGGAACATGTGGGAGCCAACATGGGTATCCAGATCCCGCTGTTGGTTATTGACCGGAGAGTTATCTCGGTCATGTCTGCATGGTTCCCGAACCCGTAGGGTCTACACACTTAAGGTTCGATGACACTAGGGTTATAGGGAATAGATATACGTGGTTACTGAATGTTGTTCGGAGTCCCGGATGAGATCCCGGACGTCATGAGGAGTTCCGGAATGGTCCGGAGGTAAAGATTTATATATGGGAAGTCCTGTTTTGGTCACCGGAAAAGTTTCGGGTTTTATCGGTAACGTACCGGGACCACCGGGAGGATCTCGGGGGTCCACCAAGTGGGGCCACCAGCCCCGAAGGGCTGCATGGGCCATGTGTGGGAGGGGACCAGCCCCAGGTGGGCTGGTGCGCCCCCCCACCAAGGCCCAAGGCGCAAGGGAGAGTGGAAGGGGGCAAACCCTAGGCTCAGATGGGAAAAGGCCCACCTAGTGGTGCGCCCCCCTCTCTCCCCCCTTGGCCGCCCCCCTAGATGGGATCTAGGGCTGGCCGCCACCCCTAGGGGTGGAAACCTAGGTGGGGCCACAGCCCCTCCCCTCCCCCTATATATACTTGAGGTTTTGGGCTGCCACAGACACGATTCAATCTCCTTCTTGGCGCAGCCCTACCCTTCTCCCTCCTCGTCTCTTGCGGTGCTTAGCGAAGCCCTGCTATAGTACCACGCTCCTCCACCACCACCACGCCGTCGTGCTGCTGCTGGATGGAGTCTTCCCCAACCTCTCCTTCTCCCCTTGCTGGATCAAGGCGTAGGAGACGTCACCGGGCTGTACGTGTGTTGAACACGGAGGTGCCGTCCGTTCGGCACTAGGGTCATCGGTGATTTGGATCACGACGAGTACGACTCCATCAACCCCATTCACTTGAACGCTTCTGCTTAGCGATCTACAAGGGTATGTAGATGCACTCTCCTTCCCCTCGTTGCTAGATTACTCCATAGATTGATCTTGGTGATGCGTAGAAAATTTTGAATTTCTGCTACGTTCCCCAACAGTGGCATCATGAGCCAGGTTTATGCGTAGTTTCTGTGCATGAGTAGAACACAAAGCAGTTGTGGGCGTTGATTTTGTCAATTTACTTGCCGTTACTAGTCTTATCTTGATTTGGCGGCATCGTGGGATGAAGCGGCCCGGACCGACCTTACACGTACTCTTACGTGAGACTGGTTCCACCGACTGACATGCACTAGTTGCATAAGGTGGCTAGCTGGTGTCTGTCTCTCCCACTTTAGTCGGATCGGATTCGATGAAAAGGGTCCTTATGAAGGGTAAATAGCAATTGGCATATCACATTGTGGTTTTTGCGTAGGTAAGAAACGTTCTTGCTAGAAACCCATAGCAGCCACGTAAAACATGCAAACAACAATTAGAGGACGTCTAACTTGTTTTTGCAGGGTATGCTATGTGATGTGATATGGCCAAAGGATGTGATGAATGATATATGTGATGTATGAGATGATCATGTTCTTGTAATAGGAATCACGACTTGCATGTCGATGAGTATGACAACCGACAGGAGCCATAGGAGTTGTCTTAATTTATTTATGACCTGCGTGTCAACATAAATGTCATGTAATTACTTTACTTTATTGCTAACCGTTAGCTGTAGTAGTAGAAGTAATAGTTGGCGAGACAACTTCATGAAGACACGGTGATGGAGATCATGATGATGGAGATCATGGTGTCATGCCGGTGACGATGATGATCATGGAGCCCCGAAGATGGAGATCAAAAGGAGCAATATGATATTGGCCATATCATGTCACTATTTGATTGCATGTGATGTTTATCATGTTTATACATCTTATTTGCTTAGAACGACGGTAGTAAATAAGATGATCCCTCATTAAAATTTCAAGAAAGTGTTCCCCCTAACTGTGCACCGTTGCGAAAGTTCGTCGTTTCGAAGCACCACGTGATGATCGGGTGTGATAGATTCTTACGTTCGAATACAACTGGTGTTGACGAGCCTAGCATGTACAGACATGGCCTCGGAACACATGCAAAACACTTAGGTTGACTTGACGAGCCTAGCATGTACAGACATGGCCTCGGAACACAAGAGACCGAAAGGTCGAGCATGAGTCGTATGGTAGATACGATCAACATGAAGATGTTCACCGATGTTGACTAGTCCGTCTCACGTGATGATCGGACACAGCCTAGTTGACTCGGATCATGTAATCACTTAGATGACTAGAGGGATGTCTATCTGAGTGGGAGTTCATAAGATGAACTTAATTATCCTGAACATAGTCAAAAGGTCTTCACAAATTATGTCGTAGCTCGCGCTTCAGTTCTACTGTTTAGATATGTTCCTAGAGAAAATTTAGTTGAAAGTTGATAGTACCAATTATGCGGACTAGGTCCGTAAACTGAGGATTGTCCTCATTGCTTCATAGAAGGCTTATGTCCTTAATGCACCGCTCAGTGTGCTGAACCTCGAACGTCATCTGTGGATGTTGCGAACATCTGACATACACATTTTGATAACTACGTGATAGTTCAGTTAAACGGTTTAGAGTTGAGGCACCGAAGACGTTTTGAAACGTCGCGAAACATATGAGATGTTTCGAGGGCTGAAATTGGGATTCAGGCTCGTGCCCACGTCAAGAGGTATAAGACCTCCGACGATTTTCTTAGCCTGCAAACTAAGGGAGGAAAGCTCAATTGTTGAGCTTGTGCTCAGATTGTCTGAGTACAACAATCATTTGAATCGAGTGGGAGTTGATCTTCCAGATGAGATAGTGATGTTTCTCCGAAGTCACTACCACCAAGCTCCTAGAGCTTCATGATGAACTATAATATATCAGGGACATATATGATGATCCTTGAGATATTCGCGATGTTTGACACCACAAAAGTAGAAATCAAGAAGGAGCATCAATTGTTGATGGTTGGTGAAACCACTAGTTTCAAGAAGGGCAAGGGCAAGAAGGGATACTTCATGATATGGCAAATCAGCTGCTGCTCTAGTGAAGAAACCCAAGGTTGAACCCAAACCCGAGACTAAGTGCTTCTGTAATAAGGGGAACAGCCACTGGAGCAGAATTACCCTAGATACTTGGTAGATGAGAAGGCTGGCAAGGTCGATAGAAGTATATTGGATATACATTGTGTTAATGTGTACTTTACTAGTACTCCTAGTAGCACCATGGTATTAGATACCAGTTCGGTTGCTAAGTGTTAGTAAACTCGAAATAAAAGGTTGCGGAGTAAACGGAGACTAGCTAAAGGTGAGCTGGCGATATGTGTTGGAAGTTTTTCCAAGCTTGATGTGATCAAGCATCGCACGCTCCCTCTACCATCGAGATTGGTGTTTGCGTTGAGCATAGACATGATTCGATTATGTCTATCGCAATACGGTTATTCATTTAAGGAGAATAATGGTTACTCTGTTTATTTGAATAATACCTTCAATGGTCTTGCACCTAAAATGAATGGTTTATTGAAGCTCGATCGTAGTGATACACATGTTCATGCCAAAAGACATAAGATAGTAATGATAGTACCACCTACTTGTGGCACTGCCACGTAAGTCATATCGGTATAAAACGCATGAAGAAGCTCCATGTTGATGGATCTTTGGGCTCACTCATTTTTTGAAAAGTTTGAGACATGCGAACCATGTCTATTGGTGTATATGCATGAAGAAACTCCATGCAAATGGACCGTTTGGACTCACTTGATTTTGAATCACTTGAGACATGCAAATCATACCACATGGGCAAGATGACTGAAAGCCTCGTTTTCAGTAAAATGGAATTAGAAAGCAACTTGTTGGAAGTAATACATTTTGATGTGTGCAGTCCAATGAGTGATGAGGCGTGTAGTGGATATCGTTATGTTCTTACTTCACAGATGATTTGAGTAGATGTTGAGTATATTTACTTGATGAATCACGAGTCTGAATTGTTGAAAGGTTCAAGTAATTTCAAGGTGAAGTTGAAAGATCGTCATGACAAGAGGATAAAATATCTATGATATGATCATAGAGATGAATATCTGAATTACGAGTTTGGCACAGAATTAAGACATTGTGGAAATTGTTTCACAACTAATACAGCCTGGAACACCATAGTGTGATGGTGTGTCCGAACATCATAACTGCACCCTATTGGATATTATGCATACCATGATGTCTCTTATCGAATTACCACAATAGTTTATGGGTTAGGCATTAGAGACAACCACATTCACTTTAAATAGGGCACCACATAATTCCGATGAGATGACACCGTATGAACTATGGTTTAGAGAAACCTAAGCTGTCATTTCTTAAAAGTTTGGGGCTGCGACGCTTATGTAAAAAAAGTTTCAGGCTGATAAGCTCGAACACAAAGCGGATAAATGCATCTTCATAGGACACCCAAAATAGTTGGGTATACCTCCTGTCTCAGATCCGAAAGCAATAAGGGATTGTTTCTAGAATCGGGTCCTTTCTCAAGGAAAAGTTTCTCTCGAAAGAATTGAGTGGGAGGATGGTGGAGACTTGATGAGGTTATTGAACCGTCTCTTCAACTAGTGTGTGGCAGGGCACAGGGAGTTGTTCCTATGGCACCTACACCAATTGAAGTGGAAACTTATGATAGTGATCATGAAACTTCAGATCAAGTCACTACCAAACCTCGTGGGATGACAAGGATGCATACTAATTTAGAGTGGTACATAATCCTGTCTTGGAAGTCATGTTGCTAGACAACAATGAACCTACGAGCTATGGAGAAGCGATGGTGGGCCTGGATTCCAAAATGGCTCGAGGCCATATAATCCGAGAGAGGATCCATATATGAAAACAAAGTGTAGACTTTGGAAGAACCACTTGATGGTCGTAAGGCTGTTAGGTACATATGGATTTTTAAAAGGAAGACGGACAATGATGGTAAGTATCACCATTAAGAAAGCTCGACTTGTCGTTAAGATGTTTTCCGACAAGTTCAAGGAGTTGACTACGATGAGACTTTCTCACTCGTAGCGATGCTAAGAGTCTGTTGGAATTATATTAGCGATTACTGCATTATTTATGAAATCTTGCATATAGGATGTCAAAACATTGTTTCCTCGATGATTTTCTTGAGGAAAGGTTGTATGTGATACAACCGGAAGGTTTTGTCAACCCTGAAAGATGCTAATAAGTATGCAAAGCTCCAGCAATCCTTCTAAGGACTGGAGTAAGCATCTCGGAGTTGGAATGTATGCTTTGATGGGATGATCAAAGATTTTGGGTGTATACAAAGTTTATGAGAAACTTGTATTTCCAAAGAAGTGAGTGGGAGCACTATAGAATTTCTGTTGAATATATGTTGTTGACATATTGTTGATCAGAAATGACGTAGAATTTCTGGAAAGCATATAGGGTTATTTGGAAAGTGTTTTTCAATGGAAAGCCTGGATTAAGCTACTTGAACATTGAGCATCAAGATCTATAAGGATAGATCAAAACGCTTAATGGTACTTTCAAATGAGCACATACCTTGACATGATCTTGAAGGTGTTCAAGATGGATCAGTCAAAGAAGGAGTTCTTGCCTGAGTTGTAAGGTATGAAGTTAAGACTTAAAGCTCGACCACGGCAGAAGAAAGAGGAAGGACGAAGGTCGTCCCCTATGCTTTTGTCATAGGCTCTATACGTATGCCATGCTGAGTACCGCACCTGATGTGTGCCTTGCCACATGTCTGGCAAGAGGGTACAAAGGTGATCTAGGAGTAGATCACCAGATAGCGGTCTTAAATTATCCTTAGAGGAATAAGGATATGTTTCTCGGTTATGGAGGTGATAAAGAGTTCGACGTAAAGAGTTACGTCGATGCAAGCTTAACACCTATCCGGATAGCTCTGAGTAGAGATAGCGGATACGTATAATGGAGCAACAATTTAGAATAGCTCCAAGTAGAACAGTTATTTGAAATGGCTCCAAATGTAGCGTAGTAGTTGCATCTACAAGATGACATAGAAATTTGCGAAGTACATACGGATCTGAATGTTATAGACCCGTTAACTGAAACCTCTCTCACAAGCATAACATGATCAAACCCGGAACTCTTTGGGTGTTAGTCACATGGGGATGTGACCTTGGGTGTTAATCACATATCGATGTGAACTGGATTATTGACTCTAGTGCAAGTGGGAGACTGTTGAAAATATGCCCTAGAGGCAATAATAAATTGGTTATTATTATATTTCCTTGTTCATAATAATCGTTTATTATCCATGCTAGAATTGTATTGATAGGAAACTCAGATACATGTGTGGATACATAGACAACACCATGTCCCCAGTAAGCCTCTAGTTGACTAGCTCGTTGATCAATAGATGGTTAAGGTTTCCTGACCATGGACATTGGATGTCGTTGATAACAGGATCACATCATTAGGAGAATGATGTGATGGATAGGACCCAATCCTAAGCCTAGCACAAGATCATGTAGTTCGTATGCTAAAGCTTTTCTAATGTCAAGTATCATTTCCTTAGACCATGAGATTGTGCAACTCCCGGATACCGTAGGAGTGCTTTGGGTGTGCCAAATGTCACAACGTAACTGGGTGGCTATAAAGGTACACTACAGGTATCTCCGAAAGTGTCTGTTGGGTTGGCACGAATCAAGACTGGGATTTGTCACTCCGTGTAAACGGAGAGGTATCTCTGGGTCCACTCGGTAGGACATCATCATAATGTGCACAATGTGATCAAGGAATTGATCACGGGATGATGTGTTACGGAATGAGTAAAGAGACTTGCCGGTAACGAGATTGAACAAGGTATCGGGATACCGACGATCGAATCTCGGGCAAGTATCGTACCGCTAGACAAAGGGAATTGTATACGGGATTGATTAAGTCCTTGAAATCATGGTTCATCCGATGAGATCATCGTGGAACATGTGGGAGCCAACATGGGTATCCAGATCCCGCTGTTGGTTATTGACCGGAGAGTTATCTCGGTCATGTCTGCATGGTGCCCGAACCCGTAGGGTCTACACACTTAAGGTTCGATGACGCTAGGGTTATAGGGAATAGATATACGTGGTTACTGAATGTTGTTCGGAGTCCCGGATGAGATCCCGGACGTCACGAGGAGTTCCGGAATGGTCCGGAGGTAAAGATTTATATATGGGAAGTCCTGTTTTGGTCACCGGAAAAGTTTCGGGTTTTATCGGTAACGTACCGGGACCACCGGGAGGGTCCCGGGGGTCCACCAAGTGGGGCCACCAGCCCCGGAGGGCTGCATGGGCCAAGTGTGGGAGGGGACCAGCCCCAGGTGGGCTTGTGCGCCCCCCCACCAAGGCCCAAGGCGCAAGGGAGAGTGGAAGGGGGCAAACCCTAGGCTCAGATGGGCCTAAGGCCCACCTAGTGGTGTGCCCCCCTCTTTCCCCCCTTGGCCGCCCCCCTAGATGGGATCTAGGGCTGGCCGCCACCCCTAGGGGTGGAAACCTAGGTGGGGGCGCAGCCCCTCCCCTCCCCCTATATATACTTGAGGTTTTGGGCTGCCACGGACACGATTCAATCTCCTTCTTGGCGCAGCCCTACCCTTCTCCCTCCTCGTCTCTTGCGGTGCTTGGCGAAGCCCTGCTGGAGTAGCACACTCCTCCACCACCACCACGCCGTCGTGTTGCTGCTGGATGGAGTCTTCCCCAACCTCTCCTTCTCCCCTTGCTGGATCAAGGCGTAGGAGACGTCACCGAGCTGTACGTGTGTTGAACACGGAGGTGCCGTCCGTTCGGCACTAGGGTCATCGGTGATTTGGATCACGACGAGTACGACTCCATCAACCCCGTTCACTTGAATGCTTCCGCTTAGCGATCTACAAGGGTATGTAGATGCACTCTCCTTCCCCTCGTTGCTAGATTACTCCATAGATTGATCTTGGTGATGCGTAGAAAATTTTGAATTTCTGCTACGTTCCCCAACATCCCGGTTCCCTAATAATCAAAAGATAGCATACGCGGTCTTCATGGCATCCCGGAAGCTATGACACTATTTCCAAGAGTGCTCGATCACGGTGGCTTTCGAAGTTCCACTGAACGACATAATAAACAATCGCGACGCCACGGGTCGGATTGCCAAGTGGGCCATTGAGATCCTTCCATTCGATATAACATATAAGCCACGCTGGCCAATCAATTCCCAAGTACTGGCAGACTTCGTCGCTGAATGGACGAAAGCCGAAATCCCTAAATAGTATGGCACATATTCGAACTGGGTCATGCACTTCGATGGTTCCAAAATGCTGGCGGGCTTAGGGGCGGGCGTTGTCTTAACATCCCCCACTAGAGATACAGTTCAGACGTACTCCAAATATTGTACACGGACTCCAACAATGCAGCCGAATACGAGGCCTTATTGCATGGTCTTCGGATGGCTGTCTCCATGGGCATTCAACGCCTGGAAGTGCGCGGGGACTCGAACCTCGTGATATCTCAAATAAATGGAGATTTTGATGCCAAGGATCCGAAGATGGCGGCTTACCGTAACGCCATTCTCAAAATGCCGGCTCAGTTCGAGGGGCTCGAATTTCACCATGTGGCTCGAGAAAATAATCAAGCGGCGGATGTCCTTGCTCGCATCGGTGCCAAGCGCGACCCCATACCACCTAACATCTTTCTGGAAAGGCTTCTCAAGCCATCAGTGGTGCGGCAAGGGGAGAGCGGCAACGTTAGTCCGGATCCGACCATAACCCCAGATTCCGAACACACCGATATCATCGGAGGCTCAGCCATCGAAATAACACAGTCGGCCCATCTTATTATGGCAGTCACTGCCCCATGGACCGAACCCTTCTTGGCATACCTCAATAGGCGAGAGATCCCTGAGGATCAGAACGAGGCTCGCTGCATTGTTCGGCGTTTGAAAGCCTATAAGGTCCATGAAGGAGAACTCTACAAGAAAAGCGCTACCGGAGTGCTTCAAAGATGTATCTCCGAGGAGGAGGGGCGGCAGCTTCTGGCTGAAATTCATGCCGGTCTCGGTGGTCACCATGCCGCAGCTCGGGCCCTTGTAAGCAAGGCCTTCTATACAGGTTTCTACTGGCCGACGGCCCGAGCAGATGCACAAGACCTTGTCCAACGTTGCGTCGGATGCCAGCTTTTCACCAACCAAAGCCATATGCCACCCACTACTCTGCAAACAATCCCCATCACTTGGCCTTTCGCGGTCTGGGGGCTTGACATGGTTGGACCCCTTAAAGGAGGCAGCCATAAGAAAAAAATATCTGCTAGTTATGGTAGATAAGTTCACTAAGTGGATAGAGGCCAAACCAGTTAAAACGGCCGAAGCCGGACCAGTGATAGACTTTATATCCGGTGTTGTGCACCGTTACGGTGTTCCCCACAGCATCATCACCGACAATGGTTCTAACTTTACAGCCGATGAGGTGAAAAACTGGTGTGCTAATCTAGGCAGTAAGCTCGATTACACCTCCGTATATCATCCGCAAACAAACGGTCAAGTCGAATGGGCCAATGGTCTTATTATGAGCGGCATCAAACCTAGACTAGTGCGGTCTTTAAAAGAATCATACAAGCACTGGGTTGAGGAGCTTGACTCCGTACTTTGGGGGCTGCGGACCATGCCCAATCGCACTACCGAATACACACCTTTCTTTATGGTGTACGGTGCAGATGCTGTGTTACCCTGCAACATTATTCATGACTCACCTCGAGTGCACATGTACGAAGAGAGAGAGGCCGAGCTCGATCGACAGGATAGCTTAGATTCCTTGGAGGAGGAGCGCGACGTCGCAAAAGCCCGTTCCGCATTTTATCTACCGTAGGCCTGCAGATATCAAAGAAGAGAAGTACGGGCCAAGACTTACAATGTTGGTGAACTTGTTCTACGCCTCCCAGAGAAGAAAAAGGGACAAACTCAAGCCAAAGTGGGAGGGTCCCTTCATCAATGACGAAGTTCTCACTGGGGGAGCGTAACGCCTGCGTGATGTATCTGACAATCGCCTAGAGCCAAACCCCTAGAACGCAGCCAGACTCCGAAGATTCTATGCCTAGTGTCGAACTTGTTGTTCATTTCCTTCTACCTATTGTTTCCAATACCTTTTTCCTCTATTTTCTCTTTTTTCTTTTTTAGCTTTAAAGATCTTCGCGCGGCTCAACCGTGCACCTGTGACATACACATACTCAAATATGTACGTCCATTATACCTGGGGGCTTCTTGGACAGAAGCTTATTATTGATATTTTCCGAGCATCAAGCTCGTCACATATGTGTGTTCTCCTATGTACCTTTTCTTCGCCATTATATGCATCGATATGACTTAAGTTCTGGCCAAGCTGGGTTGCCTGGCTCCTGTGCTTATGCCCTACGTTCCTGTTAGTTCGGCTAGGGCATAAAGGGAGCACCTATGCGATTGTTACTGCCGGGTCATCCGGATGTGTACCTCAGACCGGGTCAAGCCGAAAGCTACCATTCTTAAGGGAATATTCGGTCAGCGGGCTAAAGATGTTTTTTTCATTCACCCCATGGTAAACACCCCAGATGTTATGAACACTACGATTTCTGCAAATCACTGTTCGGACATGCACATTAATGCATGACTACCCAGGGAAAGGAACCCTTAACGGAACTATTCTCTCTGGAAGATGTTTCTTACAATCACACTGTAAAATAACATAGCTAGCCGGATACAACTTGTCTGTTCAAGCAACTATGACCCCTACGCCTAGTTTCCACGCATACGCCGGTCTATTTTTTGCCGCTCGGGTATTCGGAAACACTCTGCACCTTCGGGTCCAGAGGTCGAAGCGAAAAGGTATGCCATGAAAATCGTTTTATAAATATGGCTAGGGACAAATATGTCAAGGAAAGTACATAGTCAATTAGACTCAGAAATTTCCTCCTCTATACCATCTAACAGGCTATCTAACTTGCAATCCTGTTGGGGATATTGTGCAGCTACTTCGACTTGGTCATATACCAAACTAATGGGAATTTATTTCCCATCTTACCCTAGAGGTCCGACCCGAGCCATATGATTCGGATCAAGCTTGGTATACTGTGTTTTTACCATGGCCCAGGCTTCTCGTGCACCTTCCCGGCAGGCCAATATCTTCCATAATCGAAAACACCGTCGCGCTCCCCTGAATAGCTGTATAAGCTCCTCCATTCTTCCTGGAGGGGAGGCGGATGGCCATAAAGCCTTGGAAACACTTCGCATCGCCTGCCGAGCTTGCTCGTGCACTCGCGACAACTCTTCTAGCAGATCGCCCGATAATCTGGACACCTCTTGTTCGGGACGGCCAGTCAGCATACCTACAGGCATAAATCTGTTAGCCCCTTTCATTTCCGAATTACACGGAGGTAAGTTTGACCACATAATAAATATGCCGCCTCGAAGCCTCTTATTTTCCTTCACGGAATCAGCCAGCTGGGCTCGTACATCTTTCAATTCCTCACCCAGTTGGGTATTGGAATACTGGAGCTTGTTTTTCTCCTCCACGACTCGTGTTAGCACACATTCACCTGCGGCTAGTAGTCTTTTGGCTTCTTGTTCTCCCCCTTGAGCAGCTTTCAGTTGCTCTTGCAGTTGATCTGCCGATCCTATTAAGAGGTGAGCAACCGTGTTAGCAATATTGGTATACCATTATGTTTTCTCGATGGAGGGGAACATTACCAGATGATGCCTTATTGGATTTCTCCAGTTTGGCATTGGCAGCAGTTAGCTGGGTTCGATACTTTTCTATTTCCTGACATAACAGGTTGTTCTTCTCTATAAGTACCTAGTTATATAATGATCCTTCAATCAGTTGGATCAACTGCTTCAAGTCTCGGGGGCTACTAGTATATAACTATCAGATTGGTACATGATGTCTACTACACAACTTCTTCTTGTAGACATTGTTGGGACTCCAAGTGCAGAGGTTTGTAGGACTGTAGCAAATTTCCCTCAAGTGGATGACCTAAGGTTTATCAATCCATAGGAGGCGTAGGATGAAGATGGTCTCTCTCAAGCAACCCTGCAACCAAATATCAAAGAGTCTCTTGTGTCCCCAACACACCCAATACAATGGTAAATTGTATAGGTGCACTAGTTCAGCGAAGAGATGGTGATACAAGTGGTACATGGATAGTAGAAAATGGTTTTTGTAATCTGAAAATATAAAAACAGCAAGGTAACTAATGATAAAAGTGAGCACAAACGATATTGCAATGCGTTAAAACAAGTCCTAGGGTTCGTACTTTCACTTGTGCAAGTTCTCTCAACAATAATAACGTAATTGGATCACATAACTATCCCTCAACATGCAACAAAGAGTCATTCCAAAGTCACTAGTCGCAGAGAACAAACGAAGAGATTATGGTAGGGTACGAAACCACCTCGAAGTTATTCTTTCCCATCAATCCGTTGGGCTATTCCTATAAGTGTCACAAACAGCCCTAGAGTTCGTACTAGTATAACACCTTAAGACACAAATCAACCAAAACCCTAGTGTCACCTAGATACTCCAACGTCACCTCAAGTATCCGTGGGTATGATTATACGATATGCATCACACAATCTCAGATTCATCTATTCAACCAACACATAGGACCTCAAAGAGTGCCCCAAAGCTTCTACCAAAGAATCAAGACGAAAACGTGTGCCAACCCCTATGCATAGGTTCATGGGCAGAACCCGCAAGTTGATCACCAAAACATACATCAAGTGAATCAATAGAATAACCCATTGTCACCACGGTTATCCCACGCAATACATACATCAAGTGTTCTCAAATCCTTAAAGACTCAATCCGATAAGATAACTTCAAAGGGAAAACTCAATCCACTACAAGAGAGTAGAGGGGAGAAACATCATAAGATCCCAATATAATAGCAAAGCTCGCGATACATCAAGATCGTACCACCTCAAGAACACGAGAGAGAGAGAGAGATCAAACACATAGCTACTGGTACATACCCTCAGCCCCGAGGGATAACTACTCTCTCCTCGTCATGGAGAGCACCGGGATGATGAAGATGGCCACCAGAGAGGGTTTCCCCCTCCGGCAGGGTGCCGGAACGGGTCTAGATTGGTTTTCGATGGCTACGGAGGCTTCTGGTGGCGGAACTCCCAATCTATTGTGCTCCCCGATAGTTTTAGGGTATATGGATATATATATAGGCGGAGAAATACATCAGGGGAGCCACGAGGGGCCCACGAGGGTGGAGGGCGCGCCCAGGGGGCTGGGTGCGCCCCCTGCCTCATGGCTTCCTCGTTGATCCCCTGATGTGCACTCCAAGTCTCCTGTATTGCTTTCTTTCCAAAAATAACTTTTCCGAAGGTTTCATTCCGTTTGGACTCCGTTTGATATTCCTTTTCTGCGGAACACTGAAACAAGGGAAAAACAGAAACTGGCACTGGGCTCTGGGTTAATAGATTAGTCCCAAAAATCATATAAAATAGCATATGAATGCATATAAAACATCCAAGGTCGATAATATAATAGCATGGAACAATCAAAAATTATAGATACGTTGGAGACGTATCATCATCCCCAAGCTTAATTCCTGCTCGTCCTCGAGTAGGTAAATGATAAAAACAGAATTTTTGATGTGGAATGCCACCTAACATATTTCTCTAAGTAATTCTCTTCATTTTGGCAAGAATATTCAGATCCATAAGATTCAAGACAAAAGTTTAATATTGACATAAAAATAATAATACTTCAAGCATACTACTAAGCAATTATGTCTCTTCAAAATAACATGGCCAAAGGAAGTTATCCCCTACAACATCATATAGTCTGGCTATGCTCCATCTTCACCACACAACGTATTTAAATCATGCACAACCCTGATGACAAGTCAAGCAATTGTTTCATACTTTTGATGTTCTCAAACTTTTTCAATCTTCACGCAATATATGAGCGTGAGCCATGGATATAGCACTATAGGTGGAATAGAATGGTGGTTGTGGAGAAGACAAAAAGGGAGAAGATAGTCTCACATCGACTAGGCGTATCAACGGGCTATGGAGATGCCCATCAATAGATATCAATGTGAGTGAGTAGGGATTGCCATGCAACGGATGCACTAGAGCTACAAGTGTATGAAAGCTCAAAAAGAAACTAAGTGGGTGTGCATCCAACTCGCTTGCTCACGAAGACCTAGGGCATTTTGAGGAAGCCCATCATTGGAATATACAAGCCAAGTTCTATAATGAAAATTTCCCACTAGTATAAGAAAGTGACAACATAAGAGACTCTCTATCATGAAGATCATGGTGCTACTTTGAAGCAAAAGTGTGGTAAAAGGATAGTAGCATTGTCCCTTCTCTCTTTTTCTCTCATTTTTTTATTTTTTTATTTGGGCCTTTCTCCTTTTTATGGCTACTTTTTTTCTCTTTTTTATTTGGGCTTCTTTGGCCTCTTTTATTTATTTATTTTCGTCTGGAGTCTCATCTCGACTTATGGGGGAATCATAGTCTCCATCATCCTTTCCTCACTGGGACAATGCTCCAATAATGATGATCATCACACTTTTATTTACTTACAACTCATGAATTACAACTCGATACTTAGAACAAAATATGACTCTATATGAATGCCTTCGGCGGTGTACCGGGATGTGCAATGACTCAAGAGTGACATGTATGGATGAATTATGAACGGTGGCTTTGCCACAAATACGATGCCAACTACATGATCATGCAAAGAAATATGACAATGACGAAGCGTGTCATAATAACGGAACGGTGGAAAGTTGCATGGCAATATATCTCGGAATGGCTATGGAAATGCCATAATGGGTAGGTATGGTGGCTGTTTTGAGGAAGGATATGTGGTGGGTTTATGGTACTGGCGAAAGTTGCACGGTACTAGAGAGGCTAGCAATGGCGGAAAGGTGAGAGTGCATATAATCCATGGACTCAACATTAGTCATAAAGAACTCACATACTTATTGCAAAAATCTATTAGTCATCGAAACAAAGTACTACGCGCATGCTCCTAGGGGGATAGATTGGTAGGAAAAGAGCATCGCTCATCCCCGACCGCCACTCATAAGGAAGACAATCAATAAATAAATCATGCCCGACTTCATCACATAACGGTTCACCATACGTGCATGCTACGGGAATCACAAACTTTAACACAAGTATTTCTCAAATTCACAACTACTCAACTAGCACAACTTTAATATCACCATATCCATATCTCAAAAAAATTTATCAAGTATCAAACTTCTCTTAGGATTCAATGCACTCTATATGAAAGTTTTTATTATATCCCTCTTGGATGCCCATCATATTAGGACTAGTTTCATAACCAAAGCAAACTAGCATGATGTTCTAAAGACTATCAAAATAATATAAGTGAAGCATGATAGTTCATCTAATTCTTCAAAATAAAACCACCACCGTGCTCTAAAAAGATATAAGTGAAGCACTAGCGCAAACGACAAACTACTCCGAAAGATATAAGTGAAGATCAATGAGTAGTCGAATAATTATGCAACTATATGAAGACTCTCTAACATTTAAGAATTTCAGATCTTGGTATTTTATTCAAACAACAACCAAAACAAAATAAAATAAAATGACGCTCCAAGCAAAACACATATCATGTGGCGAATAAAAATATAGCTCCAAGTAAAGTTACCGATGAACGAAGACGAAAGAGGGGATGCCTTCCGGGGCATCCCCAAGCTTAGGCTCTTGGTTGTCCTTGAATATTACCTTGGGGTTCCTTGGGCATCCCCAAGCTTAGGCTCTTTCCACTCCTTATTCCATAGCCCATCGAATCTTCACCCAAAACTTGAAAACTTCACAACACAAAACATAACAGAAAACTCGTAAGCTCTGTTAGCGAAAGAAAACAAAACACCACTTCAAGGTACTGTAATGAACTCATTATTTATTTATATTGGTGTTAAACCTACTGTATTCTAACTTCTCTATGGTTTATAAACTCTTTTACTAGCCATATATTCATTAAAATAAGCAAACAACACACGAAAAGCAGAATCTGTCAAAAATAGAATAGTCTGTAGTAATCTGTAACTAACGCAAACTTCTGGAACCCCAAAAATTAGAAAATAAATTGCTGGACGTGAGGAATTTATCTATTAATCATATGCTAAAATATTTAACTAAATAGCACTTTCCAAATAAAAATGGCAGCAATTCTCGTGAGCACTAAAGTTTCTTTTTTTTATAGTAAGATCAAAAAGACTTTCCCCAAGTCTTCACAACGGTTCTACTTGGTACAAACACTAATTAAAACATAAAACCACATCTAAACAGAGGATAGATTAATTATTTATTACTAAACAGGAGCAAAAATCAAGGAACAAAAAAAAAGTTGGGTTGTGTCCCAACAAGCGCTATCGTTTGAGCCCCTAGCTAGGCATGATGATTTCAATGATGCTCACATAAAGGATAAGAATTGAAACATAAAGAGAGCATCAGGAAGAATATGACTAGCACATTTAAGTCTAACCCACTTCCTATGCATAGGGATTTTGCGAGCAAGCAACTTATGGAAACAAAAATCAACTTGCATAGGAAGGTAAAACAAGCATAACTTTAAAACTTTAAGCACATAGAGAGGAAACTTAATATTATTGCAATTCCTACAAGCATATATTCCTCCCTCATAATAATTTTCAGTAGCATCATGAATGAATTCAACAATATAACCAGCACCTAAAGCATTCTTTTCATGATCTACAAGCATAGAAAATTTACTACTCCCCACATGAGCAAGATTCTTCTCATTCGGAATAGTGGGAGTATCATAGGAGACTCGAATACTATAAATTGTTTCCACATTAAAAGAGTAATGTTCAGAAAAGGGGTAATCATAATCATGACAAGTTTTATAAATATAATCATCACTACTCTTTATAGCATAAGTGTCATCGCAATAGTCTTCATAAATAGGAGGCATGCTATCATCATAATAAATTTGCATGTCAAAACTTGGGAAACTAAAAGTATCATCTTCATTAAAAGTAGCATCCCCAAGCTTGGGACAAACATTAATTGCAGAAAATATATTCTCAAAAACATCATCTTCATCAAACATAGCATCCCGAAGCTTGGGCCTTTTCATATCATAAGCATAATCACTCTCATCATTAATTGTATGGATAGCACCAATAGTATAGCAATTATCATATTCTTCCAAGCAAGTTCCAAAAAGATTTTCAAGATCATAAGAAGTATCATTATCTTCCACAATTATATTTTCATGAGGCACAACAGTTATAGGAGCAGCATTATTTGGGATAGATATCTTTTTGCCTCTCTTCCTTTTTCTTTTCTTCTTCTTCACCGCATCATGTGTGGGTTCAATCCTCTTTTTGGAGCTCCTTCTTAATGAGATTGGTTGAATAGGAGGCTCCTCCTCGTTACCTGATTCATCATAAGAAATAATAGGATGATATTGGGAGGTCTCTTCCCTTCCATTAGTATTCTCTTCATCTTCTATCTGTTTTCTTTTCTTTATGTAATTGGCAATATAAGGATTTTCAATACAATTCACCGCACAATACATATAAATTTCCTCTAGATCAAAATGAAGAACTCTATCAAGGGCAAATTCTGGAATGTCCTTAGTTATACGTTTCATTTATTCATAACCCAAGAGAAAACTAAGTTCATTATGATGTGCAAGGGAGATCAAGTCATCACAATTTTTGGACATGATACGATCATGAAACAATTTGCATTGGGTACCGAAATGATCATGTTCATTGCAAAGTTCACAAGTACGGCTAAGAAAATTTAATTTTTTAGCACAAACTTCTAGCCTTTCTTGCAACCAATTAGTTTCTAAATGCTTATGCCTCTTGCAATATCTATCTTCCCTATTTGGTGTATACTTGCAAACCCAATGCACTCCACAAAAATTGACATGTTTACAGGAGAAATTTTCATCATAACTAGTGCAATCATCATTAGTACTATGGATATTCAAGGAGATCATACTAACAACATTGCAATCATGCTCATCATTCAAAGATTTAGTGCCAAACATTTTAATGCATTCTTCTTCTTGAAGGAAATATGCTCTAGAGGCAATAATAAAGTTATTATTTATTTCCTTATATCATGATAAATGTTTATTATTCATGCTAGAATTGTATTAACCGGAAACATAATACATGTGTGAATACATAGACAAACAGAGTGTCACTAGTATGCCTCTACTTGACTAGCTCATTAATCAAAGATGGTTATGTTTCCTAACCATGGACAAAGAGTTCTTATTTGATTAACGGGATCACATCATTAGTTGAATGATCTGATTGACATGACCCATTCCATTAGCTTAGCACCCGATCATTTAGTATGTTGCTATTGCTTTCTTCATGACTTATACATGTTCCTATGACTATGAGATTATGCAACTCCCGTTTGCCGGAGGAACACTTTGTGTGCTACCAAACGTCACAACGTAACTGGGTGATTATAAAGGAGCTCTACAGGTGTCTCCAAAGGTACATGTTGGGTTGGCGTATTTCGAGATTAGGATTTGTCACTCCGATTGTCGGAGAGGTATCTCTGGGCCCTCTCGGTAATGCACATCACTTAAGCCTTGCAAGCATTGCAACTAATGAGTTAGTTGCGGGATGATGTATTACAGAATGAGTAAAGAGACTTGCCGATAACGAGATTGAACTAGGTATTGGAATACCGACGATCGAATCTCGGGCAAGTAACATACCAATGACAAAGGGAACAACGTATGTTGTTATGCGGTCTGACCGATAAAGATCTTCGTAGAATATGTAGGAGTCAATATGGGCATCCAGGTCCCGCTATTGGTTATTGACCGGAGACGTGTCTCGGTCATGTCTACATTGTTCTCGAACCCGTAGGGTCCGCACGCTTAAGGTTTCGATGACAGTTATATTATGAGTTTATGTGTTTTGATGTACCGAAGGAGTTCGGAGTCCCGGATGAGATCGGGGACATGACGAGGAGTCTCGAAATGGTCGAGACGTAAAGATTGATATATTGGACGACTATATTCGGACATCGGAAAGGTTCCGAGTGATTCGGGTATTTTTCGGAGTACCGGGTAGTTACGGGTGAAGCAATGGGCCTTGATGGGCTTTAGTGGGAAGAGGAGAAAGGGCCAAGGGGCTGCTGCGCCCCCCCCCCCTCCCCTCTAGTCCGAATTGGACTAGGGAAAAGGGGGCCGGCCACCTCTCCTTCTCCTCCACTTCCTTCTCCCTTCCTCCCCTCTTGGTGGACTCCTACTAGGACTTGGAGTCCTAGTAGGACTCCACATCCTGGCCGCACCTAGCCTTGGCCGGCCTCCTCCTCCTCCATCCTTTATATACTGAGGCAAGGGGCACCCCATGGACACAAGTTGATCCACGTGATCTATTCCTCATCCGTGTGCGGCGCCCCCTACCACCATAGTCCTCGATAATATTGTAGCGGAGTTTAGGCGAAGCCCTGCTACAGTAGTTCATCAAGATCGTCACCACGCCGTCGTGCTGACGGAACTCTTCCCTAACACTTTGCTGGATCGGAGTCCGGGGATCGTCATCGAGCTGAACGTGTGCTAGAACTCGAAGGTGCCGTAGTTTCGGTGCTTGATCGGTCAGGCCGTGGAGACGTACGACTACATCAACCAAACGCTTCCGTTGTCGATCTACGAGGTACATAGATCATACTCCCCCCTCGTTGCTATGCATCACCATGATCTTGCGTGTGCGTAGGAAATTTTTTGAAATTACTACGAAACCCAACACTTCTAACACTTTGGCACAATTTTCCTTCCCATCATACTCACGGAAGATATTAAAAAGCTGAAGCGTATGAGGTAAACTCAATTCCATTTTTTGTAGTTTTATTTTATAAACTAAACTAGTGCTAAAACAAGAAACAAAAAGATTCGATTGCAAGATCTAAAGATATACCTTCAAGCGCTAACCTCCCCGGCAACGGCGCTAGAAAAGAGCTTGATGTCTACTACACAACCTTCTTCTTGTAGACGTTGTTGGGCCTCCAAGTGCAGAGGTTTGTAGGATAGTAGAAAATTTCCCTCAAGTGGATGACCTAAGATTTATCAATCCGTAGGAGGCATAGGATGAAGATGGTCTCTCTCAAGCAACCCTGCAACCAAATAACAAAGAGTCTCTTGTGTCCTCAACACACCCAATACAATGGATAATTATATAGGTGCACTAGTTCGGCGAAGAGATGGTGATACAAGTGGTATATGGATAGTATATAATGGTTTTTGTAATATGAAAAATATAAAAACAGCAAGGTAACTAATGATAAAAGTGAGCACAAACGGTATTGCAATGCGTTGAAACAAGGCCTAGGGTTCATACTTTCACTAGTGCAAGTTCTCTCAACAATAATAACGTAATTGGATCACATAACTATCCCTCAACATGCAACAAAGAGTCACTCCAAAGTCACCAATAGCGGAGAACAAACGAAGAGATTATGGTAGGGTACGAAACCACCTCAAACTAATTCTTTCCAATCAATCCGTTGGGCTATTCCTATAAGTGTCACAAACAGCCCTAGAGTTCGTACTAGAATAACACCTTAAGACACAAATCAACCAAAACCCTAATGTCACCTAGATACTCCAATGTCACCTCAAGTATCCGTGGGTATGATTATACGATATGCATCACACAATCTCAGATTCATCTATTCAACCAACACATAGGACCTCAAAGAGTGCCCCAAAGCTTCTACCGGAGAATCAAGACGAAAACGTGTGCCAACCCCTATGCATAGGTTCATGGGAGGAACCCGCAAGTTGATCACCAAAACATACATCAAGTGAATCAATAGAATAACCCATTGTCACCACGGTTGTCCCACACAAGACATACATCAAGTGTTCTCAAATCCTTAAAGACTCAATCCGATAAGCTAACTTCAAAGGGAAAACTCAATCCATTATAAGAGAGTAGAGGGGGAGAAACATCATAAGATCCAAATATAATAGCAAAGCTCGCGATACAACAAGATTGTACCACCTCAAGAACACGAGAGAGAGAGAGAGAGAGAGATCAAACACATAGCTACTGGTACATACCCTCAGCCCCGAGGGATAACTACTCCCTCCTCGTCATGGAGAGCACCGGGATGATGAAGATGGCCACCGGAGAGGGTTTCCCCCTCTGGCAGGGTGCCGGAACGGGTCTAGAATTGTTTTCGGTGGCTACGGAGGCTTCTGGAAGCGGAACTCCCGATCTATTGTGATCCTCGATAGTTTTAGGGTATATGGATATATATATATAGGCGGAAGAAATACATCAGGGGAGCCATGAGGGGCCCACAAGGGTGGAGGGCGCGCCTAGGGGGGTGGGCGTGCCCCCTGCCTCGTGGATTCCTCGTTGATCCCCTGACGTGCACTACAAGTCTCCTGTATTGCTTTCTTTCCAAAAATAACTTTTCCGAAGGTTTCATTCCGTTTGATATTCCTTTTCTGCGAAACACTGAAACAAGGGAAAAACAGAAACTGGCACTGGGCTCTGGGTTAATAGGTTAGTCCCAAAAATCATGTAAAATAGCATATAAATGCATATAAAACATCCAAGGTTGATAATATAATAACGTGGAACAATCAAAAATTATAGATACGTTGGAGACGTATCAGTACAATATAAACTTACCCACATATCTTTTAGATGCTGGTCTGTGGCTCTTACAGGCCCATCCCGAGCAGCTCGGATGTACGCATCGGCCGAGCCAAAGGCATCAAATGATTCCTTTGAAAAGCCAGGATCATTGGAGAGCGGCTCTTCGACGACGATGATTCATGGAGCTCTCCACTTCAGAGTTCGTGACGGACATATTGTCCGAATCCTCAGTGGAAGGACAGTTCGACGCCACTCCCATGTTAGCCCCGTCCTTGGGGCAAGGTCCAGAACCTGACTAGTGGAGGCACGACCGGCAGGATCCCCGGACATAGTCCGACGGACACTTTTCCTGATAGAATGCGGCGAATGGCATCACGATTTGATGTGGCAATCAGAAGATGTATTCTTCAAAAGAAAAACCTTACCTCTTTGACGAGGGTACTGCCGTATTATCATTTGCCTTCCTCTTCGAAGATGTGCTCTGCGCGGGCGCCACTCTCCTCGGAGACGCTTGTGGTGCATGTTGTGGCGTTGAGCGCCTCCCCTTTGGAACACGAAATAGTGTGGTGGGTGAGGCATAGTAAGGAAACTCTTTCGAAGAAGGTGTCTTTTAAATTACTTACATGCGAAGCAGGGAGGAGGCCGGGGTAATTGGCGATGATGGGTACTTCTGTACCATCGTAGCTCGTCCGATAGAATACTCCATCCTCGAGCTCCACAAATATGTCCGGATCTTCTTTGAATCCGGGGTCAAGGTCCCGGTTGTGACACTCTGGATGGGGGGCGGGGCTATGGATCCCCTCGATAGCCTTCCGCCATTCCTGTAGCGAGTGGATAGGTTACTGTCCATCAAAAATGATTCAGGGAGAGGAGTAAAATGGTAGGATTGGAGCTTACCCAGCTAGGAGGATTATACATGGAAAATCCATCTCGACATTGGAGACGAGTGAATTCCTCCTTCTCCTCTTTGTACAGTGCAGCCAATATTTTGGTCAAAGCGGCGGGGGTTTTCGGACCCTTCCGACAGCAGCGTGAGGCGTCATCTTCCCCATTATAGTGCCACATGGGAAGCCCTCTGTATTGGAGTGGTTGGACCCCCTGCACTATGGATATTGCCATTACCTTGATTATTGACAATCCGGATTGGGCGAGCGCCTTAATCTTGCCCATAAACTGACGGACTTCTGCGCTATCCTCCTCCTCGAGGCTCCGAGGACGCCAACTATGGCGTTTCTTCAACGAAGCGCTTGAAAATTCGGGGAGGCCCATTCGGACTGGGTCAGGAAGAGAGACGTCTTCAATATAGAACCATTCGGAAGGCCACTCTTCGAAGCCTTCTTCAGCGTGCCGGACAGGTATCCGGTCTTGGCGATACGCCACACTTCAGCTCCTCCCAGTTTGAATATTGACCCCCCTTGATTACGAGGGACGAAGCAGAACAGTTTTCTCCATAATTCAAAATGGGCCTCGCATCCTAGGCATAGCTCGCATAGAGCAACGTAACCCGTGATGTGCAGGATGGAGGCGAGGTGAAACTGTGTAGTTGGAGGCCATAATACTCTAGAAGTCCTCGGAGGAAGGGATGGATTGGAAATCCGACGCCTCTTAGAAAGAAGGGAACGAAGCATACTCATTCCCCCTGGACGGATTGGGGAAGTTCTCCGCCTGAACCCCGCCATTGAAGGACGTCAATCCTGCTCGGATGGGGACTAGATCCGCGGGAGGAAGAAAGCCCTGTTTCTGCAGCTTCGTCGGCTAACCGTGAGATACGGAACATCTCTCCCAATCACCCTTTTTAGAGCCGTGGGGACGAGAGGAAGAGCTGGGAGCGCTAGCCATGTTGGGGTGGTTTCAATTAGCGAGCTTTGAGGATTTTTTCGCAGGGTGTGGAATGGATCTAAGATCTATTCTCTTTAAATAGGCACCTCTCTTGTATGGTCAGGGTGGTATGTGCAAAAATACCCCGACCTCTCGTATTCACTCGCCACATGGAAGCTGAAGTCAGAAAGGTGTGGAAGCCGATGCGTGGGACATTAAATGGAAAAGCCGAACACCACTCTTTAAGCCAGGGACTTTGAAGTAATAGGAGGGGAACCCGCCTTGCAATGCCGAAGACAATCTGCGCGCCGGACACCTCGTCATTGAAGTCTGGTTCAGTGGCTACTGAGGGAGTCCTGGACTAAGGGGTCCTCGGGCGGTTATCCTGTTCGACATGGGCCGGACTATTGGGCCGTGAAGATACAAGATAGAAGGCTTTCTCCCGTGTCCGAATAGGACTCTCCTTTGCGTAGATGGCAAGTTAGGTGTCTGGATGTATTATTTCCTTTCTCTATAACCGACTTTGTACAACCCTAGTTCCCCCCGATGTCTATATAAACCGGAGGGTTTTGTCCGTAGAGACAATCATAATCAAAGAGGCTAGACTTCTAGGGTTTTAGCCATTACGATCTCGTGGTAGATCAACTCTTGTAACCCCCATACTCATCTATATTAATCTAGCAGGACGTAGGGATTTACCTCCATCGAGAGGGCCCGAACCTGGGTAAACTTTATGTTCCCTGTCTCCTGTTAACATCAACCTCAGACGCACAGTTCGGGACCCCCTACCCGAAATCCGTCAGTTTTGACACTGACACCGGCCGATGCAAAGTTGTTCGATGACTGCTACAATGCGAATTACGCCCGATTTAAGTCTGTTTATTGCTAGTTTGTTGATGTACATAGATTTATTTGTTTATGTTGCATGGGTTGCATGGATATGAGGTACACAACTGTAGATGTAGAAAATGAGGGATTCCAGGTCAATGCACAAGAGCATACCCGGACGCGTCCGCGGACGTTTGATGGACTGGATCAGCTGTATCCGCTTGTAGATGATATAATATCTATACCTACTAATAAAGGGAATTGATATTCTTGGTCCATTGCGCTATTATGCAGAAAGCCCCCTGACCTTTTTGATACTCAACCTGTAGTCCTATTTTTTATAGTAAAAAAGGTTCGAGCAGAAAAAATATTGCTCCGGTTGAGGGTCAAATCTATAGCCTTCACCTTTTTTATCATAAGGTTGCAACCAGCAGAGCTAGTGCTCGCTTTTGTTAGAATAGAGGCCTCCCTTATTGATTAATGTCCCACTTGTGATAGCTAGCGAGCCTAACAAAGCGAATCCAACCCACATAAGGCAAGGAAAAAAATGCTGGCCTCCGATGTGGCCTAATGAAGGCGGCCCACATAAGACTAGGCGGATTTTTTTTGCAACGAGACCTCCTCATTACATATCCATTGTCACAACCAATTGAACTAGCTTACTGTTTTGTTTAGGAAAAAGGTTGTTTCGACTATTAAATAGACTCACCTCTCTTGCTTATACCGAATCCTCCCCATTTGTATATGCCTTTGATTTCCCCGCATATCAAGGAGACGTGACAGAAAATAAGCGGATTTCAATCAACATGCAAAGAAATAATGAACAAAAGGATATTGAGTTAGGGATGGCAATTTTATCCATGGATCTGGATACCCATGGATACCCGACCCGGTTGGGCAAGGGTATGGAGCACATTTCTGCCCATGGGTCCGTGGATATGGATACCCACGAACAGCCGGGTTGGACATGGTTATAGTTTGTGCTCCATGGATATCCAATGGATACCCGTATGACATGTGGGGTCATATGATAGTGACAGTAGAAAGAGCGAATCAATGGGAAATGGCAGGAAATATGCAACTTGTGCCATGAGCTATATGCTACAGAATCAACCTCTGGTATGTTACACTTAAGGACTCATCGTATTACTTGTTACCTACTTATGCATGTTGCTTATGTTGTCATTTGTGAGTGAATGATGATGAGTTGATTTGATATTTGGGAAGGCTTCATGCTGACTT
>NC_053026.1:828397-862282 GCF_003073215.2 Triticum urartu
CGCACCGAGCGGGAGAAATTTGAGGCGCAGGTCGGAGGTGCAGCAAGAGCTTCAGGCTCTCATGAAAAAACATGAGAGTTTGGAGCTCGACTCGAAAGACGCGAGCGTCCGAGCTTGCTGCGGCCCTTAAAACTGCCAAATCTGCCAAGGCCGAAGCCCAGAAGGCCCTCCAGGAATTGGATGCGGTGAAAAAGATAGCGGCGGGTAAGGCATTCTCTATGCAAAGCAGACATATAAAAGTAAACTACTTGTTACTTACCCGAATCCGGAGCTCTCCAGGGGCATTCGCAGATCTTCCCCGCAGCGTATCCGATGCCGCCGCATTCTACCGAGCCGAGGAAGGCAGCTCGATGGAGAAGGTGTTCTGGTCTCAGTACGCTGAGGCCGGACACCCTGTGCCCTTGAGCGACCAGCTGAAGCAGCTGGTCGAGCTCCACAAGGCGGCCGAACAGGCCCTGAAGGGCTTCATAGTTCGGCTGTGGCCTGGAGAGGCCCTGCCTGGGAGCTACTTCGGACTGGTGCGGCGGCTGGTGGAGGCTTGTCCAAGGCTCGAGGTCATCAAGCGCTCCGTCTGCATCGAAGGTGCCCGTAGGGCCCTTGCCCGTGCAAAGGTGCACTGGGGTAAGCTGGACGGTGAGAAGCTTGTGAGGGACGGGCCGCCGCCGGGGAAGGAGCATCGCAAGCCCGAGAACTATTACAAGGATGTTCTGGCTGGTGCCCGCCTTATGGCGGATGAATGTACCAAGGATGTAATTTTTGAATGAACTCGCTCGTGTTATCCTGTGCGCTGAAAACTTGTTCATATGCGCTAAGCAATGCTTGTTGAATTTAAAATATTACTTTCTGTGCGGCCGTTTATCAAAAAATTGAGAGATGGCCAGTCGTCGGCTTCTGCCCCCATGCCACTAGTGCTGGGGTGTTCGGGATAAACCTGAGCGCTCTTTTTCCCATGATTGGGTCCGTCGAGGGAGGCGCTCAGCACAACGAACAAGGCAATCGGACTATAATGCTTGAACACTCTCACTTAGCCATAGAACTCTATAATTTTAAATTTCGGCGAAGCCCCTAGTATTCGGAAGACCGAGTTCGGGGCGCTATCCACGCCTTGGCCGGACAAAGCCGGTTCCTCGCTCGAAGCGGCATAAGTCTTTAAGGACTCGAAAAACCTCTCGAACAGCGACCGGTCTCTTGCCTCATCATGACAGTCAGTTTTAGCTTTCTCCACTGAGGTGCTCGGCCCAGCTCAACTGGGGCACAATCGCAGTGGTTCTCCTAGTGCTACCTTAGCCGATATAGCGGAACGTAAGGCACCAAAACATAGGAGCCGGGCAAACCCAACTATTGACCCAAATCATGATTCGGAGCCGATGCATATAGTGCTATAAGTTCGGGGTGCCGCACTTGTGAAAGTGTACGGACTTCTCACGCCATATTGATGGGTACTGAAGCCCCTGGCGTATTTTTGCCGTACCACAGTGTACGGATGCAACATGTTATTAATAAACATATATATAAAAAGAGGATAATGCAAAAAATAGACAAAAAGCTATGCATTGTTTATAGAAAGGCTGCTATGAAAGCGGAACGATACAAATAGTGCGGATAAGCAAAAGAAATTGGACTATTTAACATGTCCTGGCCAGGGGCAGGCCGCGGAATTGTATTAAAAAACAGGTATACTGCTCGCAATAGAGACCACCTGGGAAGTTCCATAATGCGGCGTGGCTTGTCTGCGTTCCTGGATCTTGCATCGTTTGTGCGGCAGTTGAATTGCCGAACGGGTCGTCCGAAGTATGGAGTCCTGAGAGTAAGAGAAAAAAAGGAATCCGGCAGCCCCTGGTGCGGTTTAAGCCGTATTTCGGGCGTGCCGTGATAGTGCCCCTTCCCCTGTGCCCATGGTATTTCAAGAGCGTAGTTATGTACGCGAAGCACTGGTTTCGCTATATCGCGAGGGCTAGGGTTGGGGCCGCATTGCTACGCTAGCTCAGAACGTGCCAGGCGGTCTTGTTGTAGGGTACTCCGGGCGCGCTTGACAGTGTCCGGCTTTTTGAAGGCCGAACTGGAGAACTGCCTAGAGAGGCTGCTTTGTACTTCTGCTGCGAGCGCTGCCGTGTGCTCCTTCCGTTCGGAGGGAGCGTTCAGTGTTCCCATTGACCGTGATTACTCCTCTAGGGCCTGGCATCTTGAGCTTGAGGTATGCATAGTGCGGTACCGCGTTGAATTTTGCGAATGCGGTTCGCCCGAGCAGTGCGTGATAGCCACTATGGAACGGGACTATGTCAAAGATTAACTCCTCGCTTCGGAAGTTATCCGGAGATCCGAAGACCACTTCCAGTGTGACTGAGCCTGTACAGTTGGCTTCTACGCCTGGTATGGCGCCTTTAAAGGTCGTTTTGGTGGGCTTGATCCTCAAGGGATCTATGCCCATTTTTCGCACTGTATCCTGGTAAAGCAGGTTCAGGCTGCTGCCGCCGTCCATGAGGACTCTTGTGAGATGAAATCCGTCAATGATTGGGTCTAGAACCAATGCGGCGAAGCCGCCGTGACGGATGCTAGTGGGGTGGTCCCTTCGATCAAAGGTGATCGTGCAGGAGGACCATGGGTTGAACTTTGGGGCGACTGGCTCTATCGCATATACGTCCCATAACGCATGCTTCCGCTCCCTCTTGGGGATGTGGGTTGCGTATATCATGTTCACCGTCCGCACTTGCGGGGGAAATCCCTTCTGTCCACTGTTGTTCGGTGGCCTGGGCTCCTCCTCGTCGTCTCTATGTAGCCCCTTGTCTTTGTTTTCGGCTCTTAACTTGCCTGCCTACTTGAACACCCAACAGTCCCTGTTGGTGTGATTGGCTGGCTTGTCGGGGGTGCCATGTATCTGGCACAAGCGGTCGAGTATTCGATCCAAACTGTACGGGCCCTGAGTATTTCTTTTGAATGGATTTTTCCGTTGACCGGATTTGTAGCCTTGGAATCCGGCATTAACTACGGCATCCTCGTTGCTGTCGCTGTTAACGCAGCGTTTTGTTTGTTCCGACGCGACCTATCACTTTTGTCCTTGGTATTCGGATTACCAGGGTTCTTGGTTAAGTTGTTGCTGCGAGCTAGCCAGCTGTCTTCTCCCGCGCAAAAGTGGGTCATGAGTGTCGTGAGGGCTGCCATAGATTTCGGCTTTTCCTGTCCCAGGTGCCGTGCAAGCCACTCGTCACGGATATTATGCTTGAAGGCCGCTAAGGCCTCTGTGTCCGGACAGTCGACTATCTGGTTTTTCTTTGTTAGGAACTGTGTCCAGAATTTCCTGGCCGATTCCTCTGGCTGCTGAATTATGTGGCTTAGGTCATCGGCGTTCGTTGGTCGCACATAAGTGCCCTGGAAGTTCTCAAGGAATGCGGCTTCCAGGTCCTCCTAAGAACCGATCGAGTCTGCTGGCAAGCTGTTAAGCCAATGCCGGGCCGGTCCCTTAAGTTTGAGTGGGAGGTATTTGATGGCGTGTAGATCATCACCGCGGGCCATGTGGATATGAAGGAGATAATCCTCGATCCATACCACAGGATCTGTTGTGCCATCGTACGATTCGATGTTTACGGGTTTGAAGCCCTCAAGGATTTTATGATCCATTACTTCATCTGTGAAGCATAGTGGGTGTGTGGCGCCTCTGTATTGGGCTATATCACGACGCAGCTTGAAGGAGCTTTGTCTGTTGAGTTCGGCCCGGCTGGATTTATTGCATCCGGAGTGACGATCACCGTCACGTGCCTTGGGGCGCCTGCGCGATCCGTAGATCGATCTTGTTTGCCTTGCCTTGTCCTCCAGTATGTCGCGCAGGTCGGGCGCTTTTTCCCGTGCCTTAGTATGCTTAACGCGGTGTCGGGGCATGGCTTGAGTGGAGGGCCAAGAGGCCTCTCTGTCGCGGCCACGAGGTGGCCGGTCGGCCATGTCATGCACTGGTGATGTAGGTGCTTCCTCCTCTAGTTGGAGTAGCATCCTGCGCTTTGGGTAACTCTTGGAGGGGCGTTCGAGTTCATACTCTTCGGCCGCAAGGACTTCAGTCCATCTGTCAGCTAGCAAATCCTGATCAGCTCTAAGCTGTTGCTGCTTTTTCTTGAGGCTGCTTGTCATGGCCATAAGCCTGCGTTTAAAACGCTCTTGTTCGGCGAGATCCTCTAGCACGATGAACTCGTCGTCATCGAGGCTTGCCTCATCTTCGGAGGGAGGCGTATAATTATCGTCCTCAACCTCTTGGTCCGCCGCCTCTCGTGAGGGCTGGCTTCTCTGTCCTCCTGTGCTGAATCTTGCTGGAGGGGGTGTTCTTCGGCGCTATCCGGAGTAGTATTATCTCCCGTGCCGGAATCACCGTTTTTGCTTTGGCGGGATTTAGAGCGGCGCCGCTGACGCGGCGCTTGGGCTGTTTCTTAGAGGTATCGTCCCCCGCTGTTCCATCGCCATCTCCATCCTTTGGAGTGTCCACCATATATATGTCATATGACGAGGTGGCCTTCCAGCGCCCTACAGGTGCTGGTTCTTGTTCGTCTCCTGCATCGTCGTCCATGCCGTCGATGTCTTCGGAGTCGAAGTCAAGCATGTCGGTTAAGTCGTCGACAGTGGCTACGAAGTGGGTGGTGGGTGGGTTTTGAATTTCTTCATCGTCCGTATCCCAACCTTGCTGACCGTAGTCCGGCCAGGGCTCTCCTGATAAAGAGAGAGACTTTAGAGAATTCAGGATGTCGCCGAAGGGCAAGTGCTGAAAGATGTCCGCGGGGGTGAACTCCATTATCGGCGCCCAATCGGATTCGATCGGCAGGGACGCGGGGGGCTTGGAGTTCGGAGAGGAATTCGGCTCCTCAGAGTCACGGGCCATGCGGAGTGTGGGGCTGGAGTTCGCTCGATCGCCTCTGAGATCGCAGCCCCTGAGGCAGCATCCAACCGCCTGATCCTTTGATCGGCGCAGTAGGCTCCGAATCAATGGTCGGAACCGATGCGTGTGCGGCCTCCAAGGCGCTGTTCGGCGGCAGAGCTATATCATGCCCATCGAGAAAGTGTGGCGCGCTTGGCTCTGGCTGAATCCGTCGAAGATCAAGTCCCCGCGATGTCAGCCGTGTAGTTTAGGCTTCCAAACCTGACCTGATGGCCAGGGCGTAGCTTTCGATCTGCTCAAGGTGGCCAAGCGAATTGGCCTGCCAGTGTGAAGCCGCCGAAGACGAAGATCTGTCCTGGGGAGAAAAGTCTCACCCTGGACTGCATCGTTGTTGATGATCGAAGGAGCCATCGGGCCTAAAAGCGATGACACAGAGGAACTCTCAATGAAAGCACCAAATGTCGGTGTCAAAACCGCGGATCTCGGGTAGGGGGTCCCGAACTGTGCGTCTAGGCCGGATGGTAAACAGAGGCAAGGAACATGATGTTTTACCCAGGTTCGGGCCCTCTTGATGGAGGTAAACCCTACGCCTGCTTGATTTAATATTGATGATATGGGATAGTAACAAGAGTAGATCTACCACGAGATCAAGGAGGCTAAACCCTAGAAGCTAGCCTATGGGTATGATTGGTTGTGATGAAGTTGTCCTACGGACTAAAACCCTCCGGTTTATATAGACACCGGAGAGGGTTAGGGTTACACAAAGTCGGTTACAATGGTAGGAGATCTTGATATTCCGCATCGCCAAGCTTGCCTTCCACGCCAAGGAAAGTCCCATCCGGACACGGGAACGAAGTCTTCAATCTTGTAATCTCATAGTCCTGGAGTCCGGTTGAAGGTATAGTCCGGCTACCCGAACACCCCCTAATCCAGGACTCCCTCAGCCGAAGCGCAGCCATGGTGGCCAACAGCGTGTGTGGCCACTTACGACGACGGGGACGAGGGGAATCGGTGAGTGGCTCACAGCGGAGCGTAGGGGGGTGCAGTGGGCTCTGGGAGACGAGGTAGCGAGCGGCGGTGTCGAGGCCGCCGGCGTCGGGTGGCGGTGACTTGGGGCGGCGGTGTCCATGCGGCAGGGCGTGGCTCAATCCGGCGGCTTCAGGGTCGGTGACGAGGAGAGGCGCCGGTGTCAAGGAGTGGGGCGGCGCGGTCGCCGGGGAGAGGTGGCGGGGTCGGGACGAGGCCGACGGGGCGTTGGGATCGGGGCGCTGAGCGCTGGGGTGATCTAGATCGCGCGATGGGGGGAAATGGGGATCATGGGGAGAGGGGTTAGGGTTTCGGTGCAGGTGCAGGGCCAGTTATGCTAGGAGGCAGCTGGGCTGAGGCCTAGTTAGCTTGCCTTGTGGCTAGTTGGGCCAGTCGGCCCTGCGGGGGTAGGTTTCTTTTTTTTGCCTATACTTGTTTATTTTTCTTTTTAACCTCTACTATTTTATTTTTAGTTTCTTATTTACTTACCTTTATAAATTATAAAAATGACACCATGCCACTGCCACAAATTAAGTAGGCACTCTAATTAAAGTAGTTTGCACAGGTTTACTATTTAAAGAGCATTTAAATAGTTGCTTTTGCTACTGTTTTAGTTACTTAAGTGCATTTAAATATTTTATAAAAATATGGTTTCTCCACCAATATTACTTATGAATTATTTGTCACAATAAGAACATTTTAGTTTTGATTTTTGAAAACTTTAATTGTTTGATTTGTTTTTGAATTTGGATTTTGAATCGGTTTTGAACCATCGCAAGATTAACAATAGTAATCGTGGTGATGTGGCATCATTAGCGGAGGGTTACTATAGTTTAATTATCCGGGCGTCACAATTCTCCTCCACTACAAGAAATCTCGTCCCGGGATTTAAGAGGTAGAGTTAGGGGGAAAGGTCTGGTTACAAAATCCTAACGGATCTTCTCGATCTTGGCTGCTCTTCTCGAAGAGACCGTTCCATTACATTGATGTCTTCGTTCCACTACTTTAGGTCATCATAATGAAGTCGTCATCCTTTCTTCGGGGGTTCCATTGTACTTACGAATAGGCAATGGGGCAGATCGGCAACGACATAATGCTATAAGGGTAATAATATGGGATTAACCCTTGAATGAGCATATGAGTACCTCTCGAGTTGAACAAATAAAACACATCGAGAGTAAATTTCGACGGTACAATAAGAAGTTTCAAGCAGATAGATAGTTGCTCGAAGTCTGAACCAGAGTGAGAAAGGGGTTCAGAGCAGCGAGAGTAAGTATTGCGTCTGATACCAGAATAGAGCACTAGGAAGGTGGACCATGAATTAAATACGAAGACAAATGTGAGGAATAACCATTAGAAATAGGGTTGTACAGGATAGTCAGGTTTCGGTCCTATGGAACTGTGGGTTAAGGGCCCACCATGTGGGTTAAAAGTAGGAGCGGTGGCATCTTGCACGGTCATGATAGCAAGGCCTGTTAGAGAGTATTATGTCAGTTATGTCGGCAACAATGTCAGTACCAAGGGCGAGGGACGAATAAGAACCATTTTCCTGCTCGTTGAAACAAGGCGGACCAATAGGCAAAGTTCTCGTCCATCGGTGACTACCGGAATGTCATCAACAGTAGAAACAAGGTCTCACCGACAGAGTTGTACACCGAGGTGTTTACATAAATAGTTATTACTGCTTAGATTATATAGATCACAAGAAAGGTCAAACAAACCAATGGAAAGGAAAATGTGATCATCAGGTTAAACAGAACAATGGAAAGGAAAATGTGTTAAAACACACATTCCAGGGGTATATCCTTCCCAAGGACAAGCAGAGCACGATATCCATGACAGGATATAATGTAGAAAACCCTTTAGGTAAGGGGAGAGAAATTTCAGGACATTACCCATACATCGGTGTTTGGATAATTGAACAGGAAACATTTAACGTTGGGCTTCAAATGTTCTTGTTGAAAATTGGAGTACCATAGACATGCTTCGAGATAGCATTGACATGGTCTTCCAGCAAGGTCGGGCTTTAGATACACAAAGGATCCATCAGGAACAACTTATAAAATAAGTCTTATGATTCCCTCATGGAAGAATCGCTAAGCTTGCTAAAAAAGGAAACTATAACAATAGGTTCCCCGGCCAGGTGTGCTGGGCATGACATCATTTTACCGGGTCATATAAAGACCAATGTTATGACTCTTGGAAAACGTTCCAACCATCATATCTGACCGAGCTTCAGATCTGATTGGTGTCAAGATACCACAGACTCAGGATGCCTGAGAAAGGAAAGGTGCAACGCAATTGACGATATGACATTATAAGATTCTTGGGCAATGAACTATGGAAGCAAGTACTGAAATAAGAGTTCATCATTAAAACCATTGAGAGGATGAAAAGGTGGCTGATGGACTCAGCGACAATTCATCGAGGTTTCCAAAAAGATGGATTCCCACAATTATGATAGCAAGGAGAAAACATTTGTCAGATCAAATGTTATATTGATGTATGCTCGAGGAAAACATACACAATTAAACATTGGTTGAAAGGTGCACGCGAGATATGGGTTTAGGTAGCATGATCAATGCTAGTATGGTGATTCAATAAATAATAGTCTAAGAATGAACTGTTGACCATTAACTCCAAAGCAATAGGGTTGCTAGAAGTTTTGAAGTCGCACATCATAGTTCAATTGTCGGTTTTCTGGTTAGATACATCAGAGGGACCAAGGAATGAACGGATATGGCAATAAGTATCACCAATATCAAGAATTCTTAAGAGGTGGTGAAATTCTCACGACATTCTTGACATAAAAGATGGTAATACTCCAAGGTAAGGAACAAATGCTGGATAGCAAGGATCTCAAGGTATAACACGAAACACAAACTAGTTTGTGTTTAACAGAAGGCAATAAAGTGGTCGATGATAACACAAATCATCAACGGCAAGGAAGGTATTTATCATCATGAATTAAATTGATATCTTGGAAGGAGTCAAAATGTTGATGATGATCACGACAATTTGTTGTCGAGAGGATCCACGAATAAGCAATTTAATAGCGACTGCATCAAGCAAAAGGACGGATGCAACAAAATATTATTGGAGCCACGGATACGATACAAACTCGAAATCAAGCTCATTGTTTTTATGGCGAAATTATATGAGGAGAAAGATCGACGTAAGGTTAGCTCATCGTCGAAAATTGTGTTCCGGAAACGAGGACCAGGTAGCACAGTTAAAATTTTAGCACAATAATGATATAGTCGATCAGGCTAGGAATGACTCGAAGGATTATTAAACTCATAAGCAACGAAGATTACTTAGAGTTTTCGAACAAGAGTGCGGAATCGGTTCACTTACCGGTGTTCTTGAGCGACTAACAACTCAGAACCCATGAAAAATTGGAATCAGTGAGAAATAATAGCTGATGAAGACTCATAAGATGCAACACGGTTCTTAGATATTCTCGAGATACCAGAGGGCAATACTCGATGTTAGATCAAGGTCGAGGTTGGACTGGTGTATTGACTTGCAAAAGACAAGTGCTTTAACTTGTCCAAGAAATGGGATCAAAGAGAAAATATGGTCGAAACCACGATTGCATAGGATCAATTCATAGATACCAAATGATATTATATCAACAAAATAATTATTATTAGAAGAAGCTTCTATGGTAGGATCTACATCGTGTCCATGGGCATGAACACAAAGTTCATGGTCGACCCCCACTTCTTTAATGTATAACCTTCCATTCACCTCTCACTTTTGAAGAAGTTCTAGTGTTGAAATTTTATCTAGCAAAATACCAGAAGAGTATGACTCGTGAAAACTTTTGAGTTCACACATATTAAGGAAGGCATAGGTTCAATCCTGTTATAGTATCATGGAAACATATACCACAAGCTTCAATCGTAAACACCACCAGCTCGAAAACAGAGCATGATTGAGAAAATAGAGGATACAATTTACCAGAGGCTTTATATATCCATGGAAAGGCTCACAAGCTTATTGAATATGAAGGACGTTGTCGGATAAATTTCCGACAAAGGGTCTGGTGGTCCACAAGAGATCTGATGTGAACATCGGTACTCACCCAGAGGAATAAAGAATGCAAGGAGATCAGATTATAGAAGCAACTGACTAACTCAAAGCTCAAATGCAAAGGAATTATGAATTCCAAGACAAGGGATCAGAAGCAATGCTCTGATTAGGGATGGATAAGCTGAATAGCCTTAGGGGTACAATCGGTGGCAATTTGGTTGGTCGAGATCCAGCTCATGTTTAAAATGACGTCTGAGCCGGAAGGACGAAATGAAGGATCTGATTAAGGATTGAGATCATTCGCAACATATTGAATCAACGTACTCAAAATGATAATGACAAAGGATGCCAATAAGATTACTAGACTTATGGGATTAATCATAATGCAAGCAAGCAAGAATTTCAAGAGCAATAGGTTGTTGAGGATTTTCGGAGATCGATTGGTATTTCGAAGACTTTTGTGAAAAACATGTATCCACTAGGGATGAGCGGATACTTGATAAATGCGAGAAATTATTCGTAGGGGTATTCAGGTTGCAAAGAAATGCAAGGGCAGTGGACACAAGGTATTTTCAGAACAATAGAGAGAATTTCGGGGTATCTTGTAATAACAAGATTAACAGGGAATAAAATTAAGGGTGACAGGTGTAGGTATTTATCCATAGGGATATTTCGGTGGTAGGGGATGGCAAAAGCAACGGGCACAAAGTCTCGAGAGAACAATGAAGAGTATCTTCAGAATCCTTCAGTACAGCAGACGATCATCTGTAACCAGGGGCTCTTCGGGTGGATGTGATGACGAGACCCTAATGTTAGAGTTAGTAAAAACCATTTCACCCGAATACAAGAGGGATCAGAATCCTAGAGTAAAGATCGAGGAGTAAAAGATCCTAATACCACCCAGTGGCGATGTGGGCCCATAAGACACACAACCATGTTAGTAAAAAGTTTTGCAATGTCTAGACTCGACTTCGGCCAAGGAGTGTGGAAGGGGGATTCCTACAGGCAGTCGGCTCTGATACCAACTTGTGACACCCCCGATTTAATCGTACACTAATCATACATGCAAACGTGTACGATCAAGATCAGGGACTCATGGGAAGATATCACAACACAACTCTACAAATAAAATAAGTCATACAAGCATCATATTACAAGCCAGGAGCCTCGAGGGCTCGAATACAAGAGCTCGATCATAGACGAGTCAGCGGAAGCAACAATATCTAAGTACAGACATACGCTAAACAAGTTTGCCTTAAGAAGGCTAGCACAAACTGGGATACATATCAAAAGAAGCGCAGGCCTCATGCCTGGGATCCTCCTAAACTACTCCTGGTCGTCATCAGTGGCCTGCATGTAGTAGTAGGCACCTCCAATGTAGTAGGAGTCGTCATCAACGGTGGCGTCTTGCTCCTGGACTCCAACATCTGGTCGCAGCAATCGGGTATAGAAAGGGGGAAAAGTGGGAGCAAAGCAACCGTGAGCGGTGCCTGTGGTTGGCAGTGGCGCGGCGGAGGTAACCGCGAGCGGTGAGCAGGGCAGCATGCGAATCGGCGAGCAGCAGCGCCTGGGCGTACATGGGGCAGGTGCAGTTGAAGGCGGGAGCATGACGGGGAGGCTAGTGGCCACAGACGGGGAAGGCGAGGCCAACACGCGGATGGGGGACGGCCGGAGCGCAGCCATGGTGGCGAACGGTGCGTGCGGCCACTTATGACGACGGCGATGAGGGGGAATCGGTGAGGGGCTCACAGCGGAGCGTAGGGGGGTGGCAGTGGGCTCGGGGAGACGAGGTAGCGAGCGACGGGTGGCGGTGTCGAGGCGCCGGCGTCGGGTGGCGGCGACTTGGGGCGGCGGTGTCCATGCGGCGGGGCGCGGCTCGATCCGGCGGCTTCGGGGTCGGTGACGAGGAGAGGCGCCGGTGTCGAGGAGTGGGGCGGCGCAGTCGCCGGGGCAAGGCGGCGAGGTCGGGCCGAGGCCGATGGGGCGATGGGATCGGGGCGCTGAGCGCTGGGGTGATCTAGATCGCGCAATGGGGGGAAATGGGGATCATGGGGAGAGGGGTTAGGGTTTCGGTGCAGGTGCGGGCCAGTTATGCTAGGAGGCAGCTGGGCTGAGGCCTAGTTAGCTTGCCTTGTGGCTAGTTGGGCCAGTCGGCCCTGCGGGGGTAGGTTTCTTTTTTGCCTATACTTGTTTATTTTTCTTTTTAACCTCTACTATTTTATTTTTAGTTTCTTATTTACTTATGTTTATAAATTATAAAAGTGACACCATGCCACTGCCACAAATTAAGTAGGCACTCTAATTAAAGTAGTTTGCACAGGTTTACTATTTAAAGAGCATTTAAATAGTTGCTTTTGCTACTGTTTTAGTTACTTTAGTGCATTTAAATATTTTATAAAAATATGGTTTCTCCACCAATATTACTTATGAATTATTTGTCACAATAAGAACATTTTAGTTTTGATTTTTGAAAACTTTAATTGTTTGATTTGTTTTTGAATTTGGATTTTGAATCGGTTTTGAACCATCGCAAGATTAACAACAGTAATCGTGGTGATGTGGCATCATTAGCGGAGGGTTACTATAGTTTAATTATCCGGGCGTCACAATTCTCCTCCACTACAAGAAATCTCGTGCCGGGATTTAAGAGGTAGAGTTAGGGGGAAAGGTCTGGTTACAAAATCCTAACGGATCTTCTCGATCTTGGCTGCTCTTCTCGAAGAGATCGTTCCATTACTTTGATGTTTCGTTCCACTACTTTAGGTCATCATAATGAAGTCGTCATCCTTTCTTCTGGGGTTCCATTGTACTTACGAATAGGCAACGGGGCAGATCGGCAACGACATAATGCTATAAGGGTAATAATATGGGATTAACCCATGAATGAGCATATGAGTACCTCTCGAGTTGAACAAATAAAACACATCGAGAGTAAATTTTGAAGGTACAATAAGAAGTTTCAAGCAGATAGATAGTTGCTCGAAGTCTGAACCAGAGTGAGAAAGGGGTTCAGAGCAGCGAGAGTAAGTATTGCGTCTGATACCAGAATAGAGCACTAGGAAGGTGGCCCATGAATTAAATACGAAGCCAAATGTGAGGAATAACCATTAGAAATAGGGTTGTACAGGATAGTCAGGTTTCGGTCCTATGGAACTGTGGGTTAAGGGCCCACCATGTGGGTTAAAAGTAGGAGCGGTGGCATCTTGCACGGTCATGATAGCAAGGCATGTTAGAGAGTATTATGTCAGTTATGTCGGCAACAATGTCAGTACCAAGGGCGAGGGACGAATAAGAACCATTTTCCTGCTCGTTGAAACAAGGCGGACCAATAGGCAAAGTTCTCGTCCATCGGTGACTACCGGAATGTCATCAACAGTAGAAACAAGGTCTCACCGACAGAGTTGTACACCGAGGTGTTTACATAAATAGTTATTACTGCTTAGATTATATAGATCACAAGAAAGGTCAAACAAACCAATGGAAAGGAAAATGTGATCATCAGGTTAAACAGAACAATGGAAAGGAAAATGTGTTAAAACACACATTCCAGGGGTATATCCTTCCCAAGGACAAGCAGAGCACGATATCCATGACAGGATATAATGTAGAAAACCCTTTAGGTAAGGGGAGAGAAATTTCAGGACATTACCCATACATCGGTGTTTGGATAATTGAACAGGAAACATTTAACGTTGGGCTTCAAATGTTCTTGTTGAAAATTGGAGTACCATAGACATGCTTCGAGATAGCATTGACATGGTCTTCCAGCAAGGTCGGGCTTTAGATACACAAAGGATCCATCAGGAACAACTTATAAAATAAGTCTTATGATTCCCTCATGGAAGAATCGCTAAGCTTGCTAAAAAAGGAAACTATAACAATAGGTTCCCCGGCCAGGTGTGCTGGGCATGACATCATTTTACCGGGTCATATAAAGACCAATGTTATGACTCTTGGAAAACGTTCCAACCATCATATCTGACCGAGCTTCAGATCTGATTGGTGTCAAGATACCACAGACTCAGGATGCCTGAGAAAGGAAAGGTGCAACGCAATTGACGATATGACATTATAAGATTCTTGGGCAATGAACTATGGAAGCAAGTACTGAAATAAGAGTTCATCATTAAAACCATTGAGAGGATGAAAAGGTGGCTGATGGACTCAGCGACAATTCATCGAGGTTTCCAAAAAGATGGATTCCCACAATTATGATAGCAAGGAGAAAACATTTGTCAGATCAAATGTTATATTGATGTATGCTCGAGGAAAACATACACAATTAAACATTGGTTGAAAGGTGCACGCGAGATATGGGTTTAGGTAGCATGATCAATGCTAGTATGGTGATTCAATAAATAATAGTCTAAGAATGAACTGTTGACCATTAACTCCAAAGCAATAGGGTTGCTAGAAGTTTTGAAGTCGCACATCATAGTTCAATTGTCGGTTTTCTGGTTAGATACATCAGAGGGACCAAGGAATGAACGGATATGGCAATAAGTATCACCAATATCAAGAATTCTTAAGAGGTGGTGAAATTCTCACGACATTCTTGACATAAAAGATGGTAATACTCCAAGGTAAGGAACAAATGCTGGATAGCAAGGATCTCAAGGTATAACACGAAACACAAACTAGTTTGTGTTTAACAGAAGGCAATAAAGTGGTCGATGATAACACAAATCATCAACGGCAAGGAAGGTATTTATCATCATGAATTAAATTGATATCTTGGAAGGAGTCAAAATGTTGATGATGATCACGACAATTTGTTGTCGAGAGGATCCACGAATAAGCAATTTAATAGCGACTGCATCAAGCAAAAGGACGGATGCAACAAAATATTATTGGAGCCACGGATACGATACAAACTCGAAATCAAGCTCATTGTTTTTATGGCGAAATTATATGAGGAGAAAGATCGACGTAAGGTTAGCTCATCGTCGAAAATTGTGTTCCGGAAACGAGGACCAGGTAGCACAGTTAAAATTTTAGCACAATAATGATATAGTCGATCAGGCTAGGAATGACTCGAAGGATTATTAAACTCATAAGCAACGAAGATTACTTAGAGTTTTCGAACAAGAGTGCGGAATCGGTTCACTTACCGGTGTTCTTGAGCGACTAACAACTCAGAACCCATGAAAAATTGGAATCAGTGAGAAATAATAGCTGATGAAGACTCATAAGATGCAACACGGTTCTTAGATATTCTCGAGATACCAGAGGGCAATACTCGATGTTAGATCAAGGTCGAGGTTGGACTGGTGTATTGACTTGCAAAAGACAAGTGCTTTAACTTGTCCAAGAAATGGGATCAAAGAGAAAATATGGTCGAAACCACGATTGCATAGGATCAATTCATAGATACCAAATGATATTATATCAACAAAATAATTATTATTAGAAGAAGCTTCTATGGTAGGATCTACATCGTGTCCATGGGCATGAACACAAAGTTCATGGTCGACCCCCACTTCTTTAATGTATAACCTTCCATTCACCTCTCACTTTTGAAGAAGTTCTAGTGTTGAAATTTTATCTAGCAAAATACCAGAAGAGTATGACTCGTGAAAACTTTTGAGTTCACACATATTAAGGAAGGCATAGGTTCAATCCTGTTATAGTATCATGGAAACATATACCACAAGCTTCAATCGTAAACACCACCAGCTCGAAAACAGAGCATGATTGAGAAAATAGAGGATACAATTTACCAGAGGCTTTATATATCCATGGAAAGGCTCACAAGCTTATTGAATATGAAGGACGTTGTCGGATAAATTTCCGACAAAGGGTCTGGTGGTCCACAAGAGATCTGATGTGAACATCGGTACTCACCCAGAGGAATAAAGAATGCAAGGAGATCAGATTATAGAAGCAACTGACTAACTCAAAGCTCAAATGCAAAGGAATTATGAATTCCAAGACAAGGGATCAGAAGCAATGCTCTGATTAGGGATGGATAAGCTGAATAGCCTTAGGGGTACAATCGGTGGCAATTTGGTTGGTCGAGATCCAGCTCATGTTTAAAATGACGTCTGAGCCGGAAGGACGAAATGAAGGATCTGATTAAGGATTGAGATCATTCGCAACATATTGAATCAACGTACTCAAAATGATAATGACAAAGGATGCCAATAAGATTACTAGACTTATGGGATTAATCATAATGCAAGCAAGCAAGAATTTCAAGAGCAATAGGTTGTTGAGGATTTTCGGAGATCGATTGGTATTTCGAAGACTTTTGTGAAAAACATGTATCCACTAGGGATGAGCGGATACTTGATAAATGCGAGAAATTATTCGTAGGGGTATTCAGGTTGCAAAGAAATGCAAGGGCAGTGGACACAAGGTATTTTCAGAACAATAGAGAGAATTTCGGGGTATCTTGTAATAACAAGATTAACAGGGAATAAAATTAAGGGTGACAGGTGTAGGTATTTATCCATAGGGATATTTCGGTGGTAGGGGATGGCAAAAGCAACGGGCACAAAGTCTCGAGAGAACAATGAAGAGTATCTTCAGAATCCTTCAGTACAGCAGACGATCATCTGTAACCAGGGGCTCTTCGGGTGGATGTGATGACGAGACCCTAATGTTAGAGTTAGTAAAAACCATTTCACCCGAATACAAGAGGGATCAGAATCCTAGAGTAAAGATCGAGGAGTAAAAGATCCTAATACCACCCAGTGGCGATGTGGGCGCATAAGACACACAACCATGTTAGTAAAAAGTTTTGCAATGTCTAGACTCGACTTCGGCCAAGGAGTGTGGAAGGGGGATTCCTACAGGCAGTCGGCTCTGATACCAACTTGTGACACCCCCGATTTAATCGTACACTAATCATACATGCAAACGTGTACGATCAAGATGAGGGACTCATGGGAAGATATCACAACACAACTCTACAAATAAAATAAGTCATACAAGCATCATATTACAAGCCAGGAGCCTCGAGGGCTCGAATACAAGAGCTCGATCATAGACGAGTCAGCGGAAGCAAGAATTTCTAAGTACAGAACTACGCTAAACAAGTTTGCCTTAAGAAGGCTAGCACAAACTGGGATACATATCAAAAGAAGCGCAGGGCTCATGCCTGGGATCCTCCTAAACTACTCCTGGTCGTCATCAGTGGCCTGCATGTAGTAGTAGGCACCTCCAATGTAGTAGGAGTCGTCATCAACGGTGGCGTCTTGCTCCTGGACTCCAACATCTGGTCGCAGCAATCGGGTATAGAAAGGGGGAAAAGTGGGAGCAAAGCAACCGTGAGCGGTGCCTGTGGTTGGCAGTGGCGCGGCGGAGGTAACCGCGAGCGGTGAGCAGGGCAGCATGCGAATCGGCGAGCAGCAGCGCCTGGGCGTACATGGGGCAGGTGCAGTTGAAGGCGGGAGCATGACGGGGAGGCTAGTGGCCACAGACGGGGAAGGCGAGGCCCACGCGGATGGGGGACGGCCGGAGCGCAGCCATGGTGGCGAACGGTGCGTGCGGCCACTTATGACAACGGCGATGAGGGGCGGAGGTGAGGGGCTCACAGCGGAGCGTAGGGGGGTGGCAGTGGTCGGGGAGACGAGGTAGCGAGCGACGGGTGGCAGTGTCGAGGCCGCCGGCGTCGGGTGGCGGCGACTTGGGGCGGCGGTGTCCATGCGGCGGGGCGCGGCTCGATCCGGCGGCTTCGGGGTCGGTGACGAGGAGAGGCGCCGGTGTCGAGGAGTGGGGCGGCGCAGTCGCCGGGGCAAGGCGGCGAGGTCGGGCCGAGGCCGATGGGGCGATGGGATCGGGGCGCTGAGCGCTAGGGCGATCCAGATCGCGCAATGGGGGGAATGGGGATCATGGGGAGAGGGGTTAGGGTTTCGGTGTAGGTGCGGGCCAGTTATGCTAGGAGGCAGCTGGGCTGAGGCCTAGTTAGCTTGCCTTGTGGCTAGTTGGGCCAGTCGGCCCTGCGGGGGTAGGTTTCTTTTTTTGCCTATACTTGTTTATTTTTCTTTTTAGCCTCTACTATTTTATTTTTAGTTTCTTATTTACTTATGTTTTAAATTATAAAAGTGACACCATGCCACTGCCACAAATTAAGTAGGCACTCTAATTAAAGTAGTTTGCACAGGTTTACTATTTAAAGAGCATTTAAATAGTTGTTTGCTACTGTTTTAGTTTTAGTGCATTAAATTTTATAAAAATGGTTTCTCCACCAATATTATCTTATGAATTATTTGCCACAATAAGAACATTTTAGTTTTGACTTTTGAAAACTTTAATTGTTTGACTTGTTTTTTGAATTTGGATTTTGAATCGGTTTTGAACTAACGCGAGATTAGCAACAGTAACGGAGGTGATGTGGCATCATTACAGAGGTTTACTATAGCTTAATTATCCGGGCGTCACAATTCTCCTCCACTACAAGAAATCTCGTCCCGAGATTTAGGAGGTGGAGTAAGGGGAAAGGGAAACTAAGGAAGGACGGAGCTCAACACAATATAGAGTACCGCTATCCATACAATTGAGTTTCGTTCCACTACTTAAGTCATCATAATGAGTCTATCCTTCGGGGCCTTCTTGAAAGCAATGGGGCAATCGGGAAGACAATCAAAGGTAAGTATGCTCGTCCGCCAGATCCTCCCGTGTCAACAACGGGGCTTTGAATCTGTGGGAGTGCAACCCGGCGCAGCACCAAACCCTTAACAGGCTCTTCGACTGACACGACGTATGAAGATGTCTGGAAGGTGCTAACCAAAGGCGCCGAGGCTCCCACATCCGCTTCCGAGGACCGCGGATACAGCTCGCAGCGTCACGCTAGCGAGGTAAGCTATTTTCACCTTTTACAGGATGTTAAGTTTTTTCATAGTTTGACTCTATGCGGGATCTAAGCTCCCTTACCTTTGACAGGCTTGGCGGGCGAAGTCCGGATCGATTAACTGTCCGGCTCCCTTGCCCGAAGACCCAGCCCCCGCTCTACTAGCGAAGCTGCTGGTTCCGGCACCTTATGTGGTGCCGGAGAAGAAGGCCAAGAAGAAGAAGGCCACGGGGACTCGAAAGAGTTCCCGGCATATGGTGGTGTCGGACTCGTCGTCCGACGAGTCCGAGACGCACTCCCCCCGTGAAGACGAGGAGGAGGAAGAAGAAACCTCTCCCCCCCAGCGGGGGAGGAGAGAAGAGGAAGGCCGCCCCAACGGGGGAGGCCGAGGGGTCTAGGAAAAGGAAGACCCCTCCGCCGGACTACGCCCCCAACGCCGAAGAGGGCAAAGAGGAGTGGCCAAACAGGGCCAAGCGTCCGGCGAAATCGTAAGTTCGATATCAGAATAACTCATGATGTTCCTTTGTTGCACAGCTTTCCCTAATGTCGAATAATTATGCAGCCCCCGGGCCGAACTCAACGAGTCGTCGAGCGGCTCCCTGGATTCATCGGACGTGAACTCAGTTCCGCCCGCTGTCTCCCCCCGCACTGCGGATGACGCCGAAGTGGCGTCGCAACGAGCTCCGGGGCAGGAGGAGGTGGTCCTGGAGGAGCCGCAAGGCGACCTCCCGGACTCCAGGAGTAAAGGGGACAAGACCCCCCACTCCCAACCGGCCCGGGGCAGAGGAGGTGGTCCTGGAGGAGCCGCAAGGCGACCTCCCGGACCCCAGGAGTAAAGGGGACAAGACCCCCCAGGGCTCCAAGTCCGGCTTTGTGCCGGACACCGCGCCGGAATCTTCAACAGTTCCGGACCGCGGTAGGCGAACTCCTTCCAAGAGGAGCAAGCCTTCTGAGCCGGCGGCCTCCGTCCAACCGGAGGTGCCGGACAATCTGCTGAGGTGCTTGACGGCGCCTCCATCGACGAGGAGCACCGTACTATTATGAGTACGGTGATCCAGAAGGTTCAGTCCGCCAAGAGCGGACTGAGTGAAGCTTGCGCTAGCCTCCTAATGGGCTTCGAGGTAAGTAAAAATATGTAAAAATATAACCGCATAGACAATAGCCCCTGATGCTCTGTTTGGCGTTCGAAAGAAAATCCGAATAGAGGATCTTGTAAATTTCGCAGGAGTCTAACAATAAAGAGTCAATATGCGTGTGCAGGCTTCGCTGCTATCCACCGCCGCACTGACTGCGGAGGTGGGTGTCCTGAAACAACCTCAGACCGAGCAAGAGCTCGGCCTTGCCAAGCGCAGCTCGAAGGAAAAAGAAGGTAGGAAATACCTTACAGAAAAAGTGCCTATAGAGAGGCGTGAATTGCAAAAAATAACAGGATTGCACTGCTTATTATAGGGGCCACGGCTGAGGTGGCGACCCTCAAGCAGGCGCTGTCCGAGGCCGAAAAGAAAACGGCCGCGGAGCACACCGAGCGAGAGAAACTTGGGGCTCAGGTCGGTGAGGTGCAGCAAGAGCTTCAGGCTCTCACGAAAAAACATGAGAGTTTGGAGCTTGAGTCAAAGACCCAAGCATCCGAGCTCGCGGCGGCCCTTGAGACTGCCAAGTCTGCCAAGGCCGAAGCCCAAAAGGCCCTCCAAGAGTTGGAGGAGATGAAGAAGATAGCAGCGGGTAAGGCATTCCTTTATGCAAAGCAGAAATATAAAAGTAAACTACCTTGTTACTTTACCCGAATCCGAGTTCTCCAGGGGCATTCCGCAGATCTTCCCCGCAGCGTATCCGACGCCGCCGCATTTTACCGAGCTGAAGAGGGCAGCTCGACGAAGAAGGTGTTCTGGTCTCAGTATGCTGAGGCCGGACACCCTGTGCCCTTGAGCGACCAGCTGAAACAGCTGGTCGAGCTCCACAAGGCGGCCGAACAGGCCATGAAGGGCTTCATAGTTCGGCTGTGGCCCGGAGAGGCCCTGCCTGGGAGCTACTTCGGGCTGGTGCGGCGGCTGGTGGAGGCCTGTCCAAGGCTTGAGGTCATCAAGCGCTCCGTCTGCATCGAAGGTGCCCGTAGGGCCCTTGCCCGTGCACAGGTGCACTTGTGTAAGCTGGACGGTGAGAAGCTTGTGAGGGACGGGCCGCCGCCGGGGAAGGAGCATCGCAAGCCCGAGAACTATATAAGGATGTTCTTGCGGGTGCCCGCCTTGTGGCGGATGAATGTACCAAGGATGTAATTTTTGAATGAACTCGCTCGTTTTTATCCTGCGCTGAAAACTTTTTCATAGGCGCTTAAGCAATGCTTGTTGAATTTAAAATATTATTTTTTGTGCGGCTGTTTATCAAAAAAAAATTGAGAGATGGCCAGTCGTCGGCTTCTGCCCCCATGCCACTAGTGCTGGGGTGTTCGGGATAAACCTGAGCGCTCTTTTTCCCATAGTTGGGTCCTTCGAGGGAGGCGCTCAGCACAACGAACCAGGCAATCGGACTATAATGCTTGAACACTCTCACTTAGCCATAGAACTTTATAATTTTAAATTTCGGCGAAGCCCCTAGTTCGGAAGACCGAGTTCGGGGCGCTATCCACGCCTTGGCCGGACAAATCCGGCTCCTCGCTCGAAGCGGCATAAGTCTTTAGGGACTCGAAAAACCTCTCGAACAGCGACCGGTCTCTCGCCTCATCATGACAGTCAGTTTTAGCTTTCTCCACTGAGGTGCTTAACCCAGCTCAACCGGGGCACAATCGCAGTGGTTCTCCTAGTGCTACCTTAGCCGATATAGCGGAACGTAAGGCACCAAAACATAGGAGCCGGGCAAACCCAACTATTGACCCAAATCATGATTCGGAGCCGATGCATATAGTGCTATAAGTTCGGGGTGCCGCACTTGTGAAAGTGTACGGACTTCTCCACACCATATTAAAGGGTACTGAAGCCCCTGGCGTACTTGCCGTACCACAGTGTACGGGTGCAACATGTCATTAATGAACATATATAAAAGAGAGTAATGCAGAAAATAGACAAAAGCTATGCATTGTTTTATAAGAGGCTATTTATCAAAGCCGAACGATACAAATAGTGCGGTAAGCAAAAGATATTGGACTATTCAGTATGTCCTGACCGGGGGCAGGCCGCGGAATTGTATTTAAAACAGGTATACCGCTCGTAACAGAGACCACCTGGGAGTTCCATAATGCGGCATGGCTTGTCTGCCTCCCTGGATCTTGCATCGTTTGTGTGCGGCAGTCGAATTGCCGAACAGGTCGTCCGAAGTATGGAGTCCTGAAAGTAAGAAAAAATTAAAAAGAGAAATCCGGCAGCCCCTAGTACGTTTTAAGCCGTATTCTGGGCGTGCCGTTATTGTGCCCCTTCCCCTGTGCCCATGGTATTTCAAGGGCGTAGTTATGTACGCGAGGTACTGGTTTCGCTATGTCGCGAAAGCTGGGGTTGGGGCCGCATTGCTACGCTTGCTCAGAGTGTGCCAGGCGGTCCTGCTGTGGGTTACTCCGGGCGCGCTTGGCAGTGTCTGGCTTTTTAATGGCCGGACTGGAGAATTGCCTGAGAAGGCTACTTTGTACCTCCGCTGCGGAGAGCCGCCTATGCTCCTCCGTATGGAGGGAGCGTTCGGTGTTTCCGTTGACCGTAATTACTCCTCGAGGGCCTGGCATCTTGAGCTTGAGATATGCGTAGTGCGGCACCGCATTGAACTTTGCGAATGCAGTTCGTCCGAGCAGGGCGTGATAGCCACTGCGAAACGGGACTATATCGAAGATTAACTCTTCGCTTCGGAAATTGTCCGGGGATCCGAAGACCACGTCAAGTGTTACTGAGCCTGTACAGTTGGCTTCTACACCTGGTATAACGCCTTTAAAGGTCGTTCTTGTGGGCTTAATCCTTGAGGGATCTATGCCCATTTTCCGCACTGTATCCTGATAAAGCAGGTTCAGGCTACTGCCGCCGTCCATGAGGACTCTTGTGAGATGAAATCCGTCGATGATTGGGTCGAGAACCAATGCGGCGAGCCGCCATGACGGATGCTAGTGGGATGGTCCCTTCGATCAAAAGTGATCGGGCAGGAGGACCATGGGTTGAACTTTGGGGCGACTGGCTCTATCGCGTATACGTCCCGTAGCGCACGCTTCCGCTCCCGCTTGGGAATGTGGGTTGCGTATATCATGTTCACCGTCCGCACTTGTGGGGGAAAGCCCTTCTGTCCATTGTTGTTCGGCGGCTTGGGCTCCTCGTCGTCGCTGTGCAGCCCCTTGTCTCTGTTTTCGGCCCTTAACTTGCCTGCCTGCTTGAACACCCAACAATCCCTGTTAGTGTGATTGGCTGGCCTTTCGGGGGTGCCATGTATCTGGCACAAGCGATCGAGTATTCGGTCCAAACTGGACGGGCCCTGAGTATTCTTTTTGAATGGCTTTTTCCGCTGACCGGATTTATAGCCTTTGAATCCGGCATTGACTGCCGTGTCTTACATTGCTGTCGCTGTTAACGCGGCGTTTTTTGCTTATTCCGACGTGGTCCTGCCACTTTTGTCCTTGGTATCCCGAATTACCAAGGGTTTGATAAGTTACTGCGAGCTAGCCCCAGCTGTCTTCTCCCATGCAAAAGCGGGTCATGAGTGTCGTGAGGGCTGCCATGGATTTCGGCTTTTCCTGTCCCAGGTGCCGGCAAGCCACTCATCGCGGATGTTATGCTTGAAGCCTGCTAGGGCCTCTGCGTCCGGACAGTCGACTATCTTGGTTTTTCTTTGTTAGGAACCGTGTCCAGAATTGTCTGGCCGATTCCTCTGGCTGCTGAATTATGTGGCTTAAGTCCGCGCACATCCGGCGGTCGCACGTTAGTGCCCTGGAAGTTGTCGAGGAATGCGGCTTCCAGGTCCTCCCAAGAACCGATTGAGTCTGCTGGCAAGCTGTTAAGCCAATGCCGGGCCGGTCCTTTAAGTTTGAGCGGGAGGTATTTGATGGCGTGTAGATCATCGCCGCGTGCCATGTGGATGTGAAGGAGATAATCCTCGATCCATACCGCCGGGTCTGTTGTGCCATCGTATGATTCGATGTTTACGGGTTTGAAACCCTCTGGGATTTTATGATCCATTACTTCATTCCTGAAGCATAGCGGGTGTGCGGCGCCTCTGTACTGGGCTATATCACGACGCAGCTCAGAAGAGCCATGCCTGTTGTGTTCGGCCCGGCTGGATTTGTTGTGTCCGGAATGAAGATCATTGTCACATGCCGTAGGGCGCCTGCGCGATCCATAGATCGATCTTGTTTGTCTTGCCTTATCCTCCAGTATGTCTCGCAGGTCGGGCGCATTTTCCCGTGCCTTAGTTGAGCGGCGTCGGGGCATGGCTTGGGTGGAGGGCCGAGAGGCCTCTCTGTCGCGGCCGCGAGGTGGCCGGTCTGCCATGTCATGCGCTGGTGATGTAGGTGCTTCCTCCTCTGATCGGGGTAGCGGCCTGTGCTTCGGGTAACTCTTGGAGGGGCGTTCGAGTTCATACTCTTCGGCCGCAAGGACTTCAGTCCATACGTCCCTAGCAAATCTTGGGCAGCTCTAAGCTGTTGCTGCTTTTTCTTGAGGCTGCTTGCCGTGGCTAAAAGCCTGCGTTTAAAACGCTCTTGTTCGGCGGGTCTGATGGTATGACGAATTTCGTCGTCATCGAGGCTTGCCTCGTCTTCGGAGGGAGGCGTATAGTTATCATCCTCGACCTCTCGGTCTGCCGCTCTCTCATGAGGGCTGGCTTCTCCATCTTCCTGTGCCGAATCTTGCTGAGGTGGGTGTTCTTCGGCGCTATCCGGGGTAGTATTATCTCCCGTGCCGGAATCACCGTTTTTGCTTTGGCGGGATTTAGAGCGGCGCCGCTGACGCCGGCGCTTTGGCTGTTTCTTGGGGGCGTTATCCCCCACTGTTCCATCGCCATCTCCATCTTTTGGAGTATCCACCATATATATGTCATATGACGAGGTGGCCTTCCAGCGCCCTACAGGTGCTGGTTCCTGTTCGTCTCCTACATCGTCGTCCATGCCGTCGATGTCTTCGGAGCTGAAGTCAAGCATGTCGGTTAGATCGTCGACAGTGGCTACAAAGTGGGTGGTGGGTGGGCTTTGAATTTCTCATCGTCCGTATCCCACCCTCGCTGACCGTAGTCCGGCCAGGGCTCTCCTGATAAAGAGAGAGACTTAAGAGAATTCAGGATGTCGCCAAAAGGCGAATGCTGAAAGATGTCTGCGGCGGTGAACTCCATTATCGGCGCCCAATCGGATTCGATTGGCAGGGGCGTGGGGGGTTCGGAGTCCGGGGAGGAGTCCGGATCCTCGGAGTCACGGGTCGTGCAGAGTGCGGGGCTAGCGTTCGGCTCGATCGCTTTCGGGATCGCAGCCCCTGAGGTGACGTCCAACCGCTCATCCTCGATTGGCGCAATAGGCTCCGAGTTAGGGGTCGGAACCGATGCGTGTGCGGCCTCCAGGACACTGTCCGGGGGCAGAGCTAGATCATGCCCCTCGAGATAGTGCGGCGCGCTTGGCCGTGGCTCGAGCCCGTCGAAGATCAAGTCTCCGCGGATGTCAGCCGTGTAGTTTAAGCTTCCAAACCTGACTTGATGGCCAGGGGCGTAGCTTTCGATCTGCTCCAGGTGGCCGAGCGAATTGGCCCGCAGAGCGAAGCCGCCGAAGACGAAGATCTGTCCGGGGAGAAAAGTCTCACCCTGGACCGCATCGTTGTTGATGATCAAAGGAGCCATCGGGCCTAAAGGCGACGACACAGAGGAACTCTCAATGAAAGCACCAATGTCGGTGTCAAAACTGGCGGATCTCGGGTAGGGGGTCCCGAACTATGCGTCTAGGCCGGATGGTAACAGGAGGCATGGAACACGATGTTGTACCCAGGTTTGAGCCCTCTTGATGGAGGTAAAACCCTACGTCCTGCTTGATTAATATTGATGATATGGGTAGTACAAGAGTAGATCTACCACGAGATCAAGGAGGCTAAACCCTAGAAGCTAGCCTATGGTATGATTGTTGTATATGGAGTTGATTGCCTACGGACTACAACCCTCCGGTTTATATAGACACCGGATAGGGTTAGGGTTACATAGAGTCGGTTACAATGGTAGGAGATCTTGAATATCCGCATCGCCAAGCTTGCCTTCCATGCCAAGGAAAGTCCCATCCGGACAAGGGACGAAGTCTTCAATCTTGTATCTTCATAGTCCAGGAGTCCGGCTGAAGGTATGGTCTGGCTACCCGAACACCCCCTAATCCAGGACCCCTCACTCTCCGATGCCCATCTTCTCCTATATGAGGTCTTTCGATGAGAAAAAAAATAGAGAGGAACTTTTCGGGACGAAACTCCGCCGCCACGAGGCGGAACCTTGGCGGATCCAATCTAGAGCTTCGGCAGAGCCGTTCTGCCGGGGATACTTCCCTCCCGGGAGGGGGAAATCATCACCATCGTCATCACCAACGCTCCTCTCATCGGGAGAGGGCAATCTCCATCAACATCTTCACCAGCACCATCTCATCTCCAAACCCTAGTTCATCTCTTGTATCCAATTCTTGTCTCAAAGTCCGGGATTGGTGCTAGTAGGTTGCTAGTAGTGTTGATTACTCCTTGTAGTTGATGCTAGTTGGTTTAATTGGTGGAAGATCATATGTTCAGATCCTATATGCATATTATTACCCCTCTGATTATGAACATGAATATGCTTTGTGAGTAATTACGTTCGTTCCTGAGGACAAGGGAGAAGTCTTGCTATTAGTAGTCATGTGAATTTGGTATTCGTTGATATTTTGATAAGATGTATGTTGTCTAGCCTCTAGTGGTGTTATGTGAACGTCGACTACATAACACTTCACCATTATTTGGGCCTAGAGGAAGGCATTGGGAAGTAATAAGTAGATGATGGGTTGCTAGAGTGACAGAAGCTTAAACCCTAGTTTATGTGTTGCTTCATAAGGGGCTGATTTGGATCCATATGTTTCATGCTATGGTTAGGTTTACCTTAATACTTTTGTTGTAGTTGCGGATGCTTGCAATAGAGGTTAATCATAAGTGGGATGCTTGTTCAAGTAAGAACAGCACCCAAGCACCGGTCCACCCACATATCAAATTATCAAAGTATCGAACGCGAATCATATGAACGTGATGAAAACTAGCTTGACGATATTCCCATGTGTCCTCGGGAGCGCTTTTCCTATTATAAGAGTTTGTTCCGCTTGTCCTTTGCTACAAAAGGATTGGGCCACCTTGCTGCACTTTATTTACTTTTGTTACTTGTTGCTCGTTACAAATTTATCCTATCACAAAACTATCTGTTACCACTTATTTCAGTACTTGCAGAGAATACCTTGCTGAAAACCGCTTATCATTTCCTTCTGCTCCTCGTTGGGTTCGACACTCTTACTTATCGAAAGGACTACGATAGATCCCCTATACTTGTGGGTCATCAAGACTCTTTTCTGGCGCCGTTGCCGGGGAGTGTAGCGCCTTTGGTAGGTGGAATTTGGTAAGGAAAAATTTATATAGTGTGCTGAAATTTACTGTCACTTGTTACTATGGAAAGTAATTCTCTGAGGGGCTTGTTCGGGGTATCTTCACCCCGTCCAGTAGAGCAAAGAGTTGCTCCTCAACCTACTGAACCTATTGAAAATGAAATTCCTTATGAGTATCCTTCGGGTATGATAGAAAAACTGCTAGCTAATCCTTTTACAGGAGATGGAACAAAGCATCCTAATGAGCACTTAATATATGTGGATGAAGTTTGTGGATTATCTAAGCTTGCAGGTATACCCGATGGTGTTGCTAAGAAGAAGGTCTTCCCTTTATCTTTGAAGGGAGACGCATTGATATGGTATAGGCTATGTGATGATATGAGATCATGGGACTATAAAAGATTGAAGCTGGAATTTCATCAAAAGTATTACCCTATGAATCTTGTTCATCATGATCGCAATTATATATATAATTTCTGGCCTCGCGAAGGAGAAAGCATCGCTCAAGCTTGGGGGAGGCTTAAATCAATGTTATACTCATGCCCCAATCATGAGATCTCAAGAGAAATAATTATGCAAAGTTTTTATGGTCGGCTTTCTGAAAACAATCACACCATGCTTGATACTTCTTGTGGTGGCTCTTTTATGATGAAGACTATTGAATTTAGATGGAATTTATGGATAGAATTAAACGCAACTCTAAAGATTGGACCCGACGAAGTAAAGGAGTCAGGTATGACACCTAAGTTTGGATTGTGTTAAATCTTTTATGATACCTGATATTTTCCGTAAGTTTAGGCACTAAATATGGACTTGACTCTGAGATAGTAGCTTCTTTCTGTGAATCTTTTTGCTTACTTATGTTGATCTCCCTAAGGAGAAGTGGGTTTAAATTATCATCCTCCCATAGAAGTAGAAAGAGCTGCACCTATTAAAGTTGAAGAAAAGACTGTCACTTATATGATCCATTGTTCCAACTTCTTATTTGAGTAAACCACCTTTCCCTGTTAGATAAAGGATCATGCTAAAGCTTCAACTGTTGTTCCGTAAAAGCAATATTAGAACATATACACCTCCCTGAGCAAAGTAAAGTAGAACCAATATTGCTATTGGTAAGATCTCTTGTCTGATAATATTGATGGGCATGTTATTCAGTTCGAAGGTGAAACTGCTAGAATTGCTAAACCTTGTGAAAAGATAAACATAGACCTGTGGTAGGCGTGCCTGTTATTTCTGTAAAATAAGGAATCATTGTTATCATGGCTTATGTGATATGGGTGCTAGTGCTAGTGTTATACCTCATACTTATACGAAGAAATTAAGAATGAAATTGCACCTGTGAGTTAGAAGATATTGATGTTACAATTAAACTTGCTAATAGAGATACTATTGCACCAATTGGAATTGTTAGAGATGTTGAAGTCTTGTGTGGGAAAACTAAATATCCTGCTGATTTTCTTGTTCTTACTTCCCCACAAGATAGCTTTTGTCCCATTATATTTGGTAGACCCTTCTTACACAGTCAATGCTACCATAGATTGCACACTAAGAATGTTGTTACTGTTGGCTTGGATGATATGGTTCATGAGTTTAATTTCTCTAAATTTAGTAAACAACATCGTGAGGAAGAATTACCTAGTAAGGATGAAATTATTGGTCTTGCTTCTATGTGCCGTACCCTAGTGATCCTTTAGAACACTATTTGTCTAGACCATGAAAATGATATGTTCATGAATGAAAGAAGGGAAATAGATGAAGTATTCTTTAAACAGGAACTATTCTGCATCACAACTTGCCTGTTGAAATTTAGGGGATCCTCCTCCACCCAAGGGTGAATCCCGTTGAGCTAAAACCTTTGCATGAATTAATCTTAATATGCTTCTTGATGAAAAGAAGATATATCCTGTTATTATTAGTGCTAACCTTTCAGAGCATGGAAGAAAGAAAAGATATTGGAAAACTCTTGAAGAAGCACTCATGCCTGCTATTGAGTAATAACTCTGAGGATCTAGAGGCAATTAGTCCCACTCTATGTCAACATAAAATAAATTTGGAAGCAGATGCCAAACCAGTTCGTGATCCTCAACGACGTCTGAATCCTAAAATGAAAGAAGTGGTAAGAAAAGAAATACTCAAGCTTCTGAGGCAGGTATAATTTATCCCGTTGCTGATAGTGAGTGGGTAAGTCCTGTCCATTGTGTCCCTAAGAAGGGAGGTATTACTGTTGTTCCTAATGATAAAGATGAATTGATTCCACAAAGAATTATCACAGGTTATAGGATGGTAATTGATTTCCGTAAATTAAATAAAGCTACTAAGAAAGATCATTACCCCTTACCTTTTATTGATCAAATGCTAGAAAGATTATGCAAACACACACACTATTGCTTTCTAGATGGTTATTCTGGTTTCTCTCAAATACCTGTGTCGGCTAGAGATCAATCAAAGACTACTTTTACATGCCCTTTTGGTACTTTTGCTTATAGACGTATGCCTTTTGGTTTATGTAATGCACCTGCTACCTTTCAAAGATGCATGATGGCTATATTCTCTGACTTTTGTGAAAAGATTTGTGAGGTTTTCATGGACGACTTTTCCGTCTATGGTTCCTCTTTTGATGATTGCTTGAGCAATCTTGATCGAGTTTTGCAGAGATGTGAAGAAACTAATCTTGTCTTGAATTGGGAAAAGTGCCACTTTATGGTTAATGAAGGTATTGTCTTGGGGCACAAAGTTTCTGAAAGAGGTATTGAAGTTGATAAAGCCAAGGTTGATGCTATTGAAAAGATGCCATGTCCCAAGGACATCAAAGGTATAAGAAGTTTCCTTGGTCACACTGGATTTTATAGGAGGTTCATTAAGGACTTCTCAAAAATTTCTCGGCCTCTGACTAATTTATTGCAAAAAGATATACCATTTGTCTTTGATGATGATTGTGTAGAAGCATTTGAAATACTTAAGAAAGCATTAGTCTCTGCACCTATTGTTCAGCCACCTGATTGGAATTTACCCTTTGAAATTATGTGTGATGCTAGTGATTATGCTGTAGGTGCTGTTCTAGGGCAAAGAGTTGATAAGAAATTAAATGTTATTCATTATGCTAGTAAGACTCTAGACAATGCTCAAAGAAATTATGCTACTACTGAAAAAGAACTTTTAGCAGTTGTATTTGCTTGTGATAAGTTCAGATCTTATATTGTTGATTCTAAAGTAACTATTCAAACTGATCATGCTGCTATTAAATATCTTATGGAAAAGAAAGATGCTAAACCTAGACTTATTAGATGGGTTCTCTTGCTACAAGAATTTGATTTGCATATTGTTGATAGAAAGGGAGCTGAGAACCCCGTTGCAGACAACTGTCTAGGTTAGAAAATATTCTTGATGACCCACTACCTATTAATGATGACTTTCCTGATGAATAATTAAATGTTATAAGTACTTCTCGTAGTACTCCATGGTATGCTGATTATGCTAATTATATTGTTGCTAAGTTTATACCACCTAGCTTCACATACCAGCAAAAGAAAAAGTTTTTCTATGATTGAGACATTACTTTTGGGATGACCCACATCTTTATAAAGAAGGAGTAGATGGTGTTATTAGACGTTGTGTACCTGAGCATGAACAGGAACATAGATCCTACGCAAGTGTCATTCGAGCTTATGGAGGACACCACGCTGGAGATAGAACTGCACATAAGGTATTGCAATCTGGTTTTTATTGGCCTACTCTCTTCAAGGATGCCCGTAAGTTTGTCTTGTCTTGTGATGAATGTCAAAGAATTGGTAATATTAGTAGACGTCAAGAAATGCCTATGAATTATTCTCTTGTTATTGAACCGTTTGATGTTTGGGGCTTTGATTATATGGGACCTTTTCCTGCCTCTAATGGATATACACATATTTTAGTTGCTGTTGATTACGTTACTAAGTGGGTAGAAGCTATTCCAACTAGTAGTGCTGATCATAACACTTCTATTAAAATGCTAAGGAAGTTATTTTTCCGAGGTTTGGTGTCCCTAGATATTTAATGACTGATGGTGGTTCACACTTTATTCATGGTGCTTTCCGTAAAATGCTTGCTAAATATGATGTTAATCATAGAATTGCATCTCCTTATCACCCACAGTCTAGTGGTCAAGTAGAGTTGAGCAATAGAGAGCTCAAATTAATTTTGCAAAAGACTGTTAATAGGTCTAGAAAGAATTGGTCTAAGAAACTTGATGATGCATTATGGGCTATAGAACTGCATATAAAAATCCTATGGGTATGTCTCCGTATAAAATGGTTTATGGAAAAGCATGTCACTTACCTCTCGAACTAGAACATAAGGCATATTGGGCTATTAAAGAGCTCAACTATGATTTTAAACTTGCCGGTGAGAAGAGGTTATTTGATATTAGCTCACTTGATGAATGGAGAACCCAAGCTTATGAAAATGCCAAGTTGTTTAAAGAAAAAGTTAAAAGATGGCATGACAAAAGGATACAAAAGCGTGAGTTTAATGTAGGTGATTATGTATTGCTATACAACTCTCGTTTAAGATTTTTTGCAGAAAACTTCTCTCTAAATGGGAAGGCCCCTATGTTATCGAGGAGGTCTATCGTTCCGGTGCCATAAAAATCAACAACTTCGAAGGCACAAATCCGAAGGTGGTAAACGGTCAAAGAATCAAACATTATATCTCAGTAATCCCATAAATGTTGAAACCAATATTATTGAAACCGTAACCCCGGAGGAATACATAAGGGACACTTTCCGGAACGTTTCAGACTCCGAAAAGGAATAGGTATGTGGTACGGTAAGTAAACCGACTCCAAAACAATTTTTAAGGCAATATTTCTCCGTTTTGGAATATTTAGAAAAATAGAAAAATAAGTAGCAGTCCGGGAAGGACATGAGGGCCCCACGAGGGTGGTGGGCGCGCCCTACCCCCCTGGGCGCGCCCCCCTACCTCGTGAGCACCTCGTGTGCCTTCCGGACTCCGTTTTCTTGCACGATACGTATTTTGGTCGGTAAAAATTCATTATATATTCTCCCGAAGGTTTTGACTCCCGTATCACGCAAATTTCCTCTGTTTTTTTTTCGAGCTGTTGCTGCTGCAGATTAGAGCAAGATGTCTTCTCAAGAGTCAATCGGGGAGAGCCGGGTATCTAATCCGGCACCGGAACCAAGGGCAAACAGTGACGCTGACCACTTTGGGCCAGCAACGGAGGAAGAGATGGAGGCTGACTTGATGAGAGTAGATGCCATGGAGGATCAAGAAGTCACCTCTCGCCTCCGAGCTGGGTTCACGATGGGGGAACTACAGAGCTCAGCTATTCCAAACTCGGTTATCCCTTCTAATGTTAGATTTCTTTCTTATGAAAATATGAAGAGGAGTGTCACTTGTTCTCCCGCAGCTATGCAACACCCTTGGGTGCAAGGAGCTTTAGCTGTCACAGGAAAGCTTCGTAAGGAAATAATGGACCTCAAACAGCAAGTCAATAAGCTCGAGGAGGAGAACCGCATCCTGAGGGGAATCATCGCCAAGAATATTACACCGACAACAAAGAAGGAGACATAATCACATGGGTATGGGCACTCCCCTTGGCAACTGCCAAGCTTGGGGGAGGTGCCCCGGTATCGTATCACCATCACAACTCCTATCTTTACCGTTTTCTTAGTTCGATCCTATTAGTAGTATCTTGATCTAGTAGAATAAAGTTTATGGCATGATCTAGTTTTGAGTTTTGCTTTATGATCTCTCTATGTAATCGAGTCCGTGAGCTTATATATAATAAAGATTAGTGTTGAGTCAAGGGCTTGATTATTTTGCCATGATCTTGGGTGAATAAAAGAAAAGAGAAAAAGAATAAAAAGAAACAAAAAGTTCATATTGATCTTATTGAGAGTAATGACTTCACATAGAAAGAGTATGATGATTAAAAGTTGTTGGGAGTTGGCAGACATAGCTTTGGTCATTGTTGCAATTAATAGGAAGTAATAAGGAAAGAGAGGTTTTCACATATAGATATATTATCATTGACATCTTTTATGATTGGGAGCACTCATTAAAATATGACATGCTAAAGAGTTGATGTTGGACAAGGAAGACAACGTAATGAGTTATGTCTTTCTTATATCTGAGATAAAGTATGTTGTCATGGTTCCTCTAACTTGTTGAGCTTGCCTTTCCCCCTCATGCTAGCCAAATTCTCAGCACCAAGTAGAAATACTACTTGTGCTTCCAAATATCCCTAAACCAGTTTTGCCATGAGAGTCCACCATATCTACCTATGGATTGAGTAAGATCCTTCAAGTAAGTTGTCATCGGTGCAAAGCAATAAAAATTGCTCTAAATATGTATGATTGATTGGTGTGGGAGAAATAAGCTTTATACGATCTTGTGATGTGGAAGTAATAAAAGCGACGGACTGCATAATAAAGGTTCATATCACAAGGGGCAATATAAAGTGACGTTCTTTCGCATTGAGATTTTATATATCCAACCATAAAAGCGCATGGCAACCTCTGCTTCCCTCTGCGAAGGGCCTATCCTTTATTATTATCTTCTACCTTATGCAAGAGTCATGGTGATCTTCACCTTTTCTTTTTCATTTTATCCTTTGGCAAGCTCAGCATGTTGGAAAGAACATGATAATAT